>NW_027663088.1:0-56984 GCF_963989245.1 Nansenia antarctica | reverse complement strand
AGCTAATGGATGATTAGAAAAACCTTGAAAACCCTTGTGCAATTACGTTAGCACAGCTGAAAACAGTTTTGCTGGTTAAAGCTATACAAATGGCCTTCCTTTGAGCTAGTTGAGTATCTGGAGCAGCGGTCGGGAACCTATGGCTCTTCCGGAGACGGCATATGGCTCCCAAACAATTGGGTTGAAAAGTTAAAAAAATAAATAATAAAAAGTTGGAAAACAAAAATCTGTTTGGAACTGATTTTAAAATACTTGTGATATTGCGTAATAATACTGTGTCATTTTAAAGTAAACAGAAATTAGTTTTGAAGTTAAATTTCACGGGACTCTTCACGGGACCCATGACCCGTGACCCGTGGGTCGGGTCGGGAACCAATGTCTCGCGAGAGTGTCAGAGGTCGTTGTAAAGGTGAATAAATAAAAAACAATTTGATCAGATAGTGAACTAGCTTATACGCTTCAACCCTTGTAACGAGAAAGATGGCAAAAAGAAAAAAAGACGATGATTACCGTGCATTCCAGGCTGCGTGGACAGAGGAATTTGCATTTGTGGAGATCGCAGGATCTGCGGTATGTCTAATATGCAATGATAAAATTGCATCGATGAAACGGTCAAATATAAAGCGGCACTTCGATACGCATCATGCTTCATTTGCATCGAAATATCCAGCGGGGGACAGCAGGAAAAAGGCATGCGAGGAGCTACAGCGGAAAGTGCAGACGAGTCAACAGCAACTGCGTGGGTGGACCAAGCAAGGTGACGGGAATTCCGCTAGCTTTGCGGGTGCTTTGGCAATAGTCAGGAATGGAAAGCCATTCACAGATGGCGAGTATGCCAAAACATTCATGCTTGATGTGGCCAATGAACTGTTTGATGACTTCCCAAATAAAGACAAGATAATCAAACGAATAAAACACATGCAGCAAGAACTGTTCACGATCGTAGCATCATGATGGCAAATCAAGTTGAGGAAACACAAATTAAGGACATAAACGCCGGGACATACTTTTCTCTCGCGTTAGATGAGTCAACAGATGTTAGCCATCTATCTCAGTTCAGTATATTTGCCAGGTATGCTGCAGGTGACACACTGCGTGAGGAAAGCTTGGCTGTTTTGCCAATGAAAGGGACAACCAGAGGAGAGGATTTATTCACGTCTTTCATGGAGTTTGCTAAAGAAAAAAAACTGTTGTTGCCCGAGCTTTAAATGATCGCCAGTTTAAAGCTCTGTTAGAAGAAGTTGGGAATCATTATCCCAGTCTGCTTTTACACAGCAACGTGCGTTGGTTGTCAAGGGGAAAGGTGCTCAGCCGTTTTGCAGCTTGCCTGAGTGAAATCCGGACTTTTCTTCAAATGAAAGGCGTCAAGCATCCTGAGCTAGACAACACTGACTGGCTCCTGCAGTTTCACTATCTCGTGGACATAACAGGCCATCTGAACCAGCTCAATGTGAAAATGCAAGGTATTGGAAATACAATCTCATCCCTTCAACAAGCAGTGTTTGCATTTGAAAGCAAGCTGGAAGTCTTTCTCAGGGACATTGAAACAGGTCGTCTTCTGCACTTTGTAACACTGCAACAATTTAGAGATGCATGCTTAGCAAGTGACTTCACTCAACATCTGGATCTCCAGCAGCTAGCTGGCTTTACGTCCAATCTCCTGCAGTCATTCAAAGCACGTTTTGGAGAATTTCGTGCGCGCACTGGTCTTTTCAAGTTCATCACTCATCCACATGAGTGTGCAGTGGACAAAATCGACCTGACATGCATCCCTGGGGTCTCTATGGGAGACTTTGAGCTGGAAGTTGCTGACCTGAAGGCATCAGACATGTGGATGAGTAAGTTCAAGACACTTAATGGAGAGTTGGAAAGTCTTGCGCGACAGCGAGCAGAGCTGGCGAGGGAACACAAGTGGACAGAAATGAAAAAACTGAAAAAAGACCAGCTGATTCTGAAAACTTGGAACGAGCTTCCTGTGACATACCACACAATGCAGCGTGTTAGTATTGCCGTATTGACCATGTTTGGCTCTACATACTGTATGTATGTGAGCAGTCATTCTCGCATATGAGGAACATTAAGACCAACCTACGCTCACGTTTAACTGATGGAAGCCTCAACGCCTGCATGAAGCTCAACCTCACCACGTATGAACCAGACTACAAGGACATCAGCAAAACCATGCAGCACCAGAAATCGCATTAAAAGTAAGACATATTTAATTTATTATATGTTAAAAATACTATATGGCTCTCAATGAAATACATTTAGAAATATTTGGCTTTTATGGCTCTCCCAGTCAAAAAGGTTCCCGACCCCTGAAATTCTGGAGCATCACATTTGTGGGTTCGATTATACTCTCAAAATGGCCAGAAAAAGATAACTTTCATATGAAACTCGACAGTCTATTCTTGTTCTTAGAAATGAAGGCTATTCCATGTGAGAAATTGCCAAGAAACTGAACATGTCCTACAACGGTGTGTACTAGTCCCTTCAGAGAACAGCACAAACAGGCTCTAACCAGAGTATAAAGAGAAGTGGGAGGCCCCGGTGCACAACTGAGCAAGAAAACAAGTACATTAGAGTCTCTAGTTTGAGAAATAGACGCCTCACAGGTCCTGAACTGGCAGCTTCATTAAATGGTACCCGCAAAACGCCAGTGTCAACGTCTACAGTGAAGAGGCGACTCCGGGATGCTGGCCTTCTAGGCAGAGTGGCAAAGAAAAAGCCATATCTGAGACTGGCCAATAAAAGGAAAAGATTAATATGGGCAAAATAACACAGACATTGGACAGAGGAAGATTGGAAAAAAGTGTTATGGACAGACAAATCGAAGTTTGAGGTGTTTTGATCACACAGAAGAACATTTGTGAGACGCAGAACAAGTGAAAAGATGCTGGAAGAGTGCCTGACGCCATCTGTCAAGCATGGTGGAGGTAATGTGATGGTCTGGGGCTGCTTTTGTACATGCTAAAAGGGATTTTGAATAAGGAAGGCTATCACTAAATTTTGCAACGCCATGCCATACCCTGTGGACAGCACTTGATTGGAGCCAATTTCCTCCTACAACAGGACAATGACCCAAAGCACACCTCCAAATTATGCAAGAACTATTTAATGAAGAAGCAGGCAGCTGGTATTCTGTCTGTAATGGAGTGGCCAGCGGAGTCACCAGATCTCAACCCCATTGAGCTGTTGTGGGAGCTGCTTGACCGTATGGTACGCAAGAAGTGCCCATCAAGGGAGGTGCTTCAGGAAGCGTGGGGTGAAATTTCTTCAGATTACCTCAACAAATTAACCGCTAGAATGCCAAAGGTCTGCAATGCTGTAATTGCTGCAAAGCAATTTGACGAAAGCAAAGTTTGAAGGACACAATTATTATTTCAAATAAAAATCATTATTTCTATCCATGTCAATATCTAGACTATATTTTCTATTCATTTTGCAACTCATTTGATAAATAAAAGTGCAGGTTTTCATGGAAAACACGAAATTGTCTGGGTGACCCCAAACTTTTGAACGGTAGTGTATTATTATTATTATTATTATTATTATTATTATTATTATTATTATTATTATTATTATTATTATTATTATTATATGAGGAACTGACCCAAGACAGGCTTTTCCATCTACGGAGCACCAACAAACACAAGTTGGTGGTGACAGGGGAGGACCCATGCCCCATCGAGATCAAGATGGAAGAAAGAAGGAACCACTATGATCAAGAAGATCAGCAGGAAGAAGTTGACACCATCATTGTCCAACAAGTCCTGATGTGTGCTGGAGAAGCCCATCAAATCTCTGTGGTTTCTGATCACACAGACGTGTTTGTCCTCCTCCTTCACCATCACCTTCAGGCAGGGCTGGATGTACCACTCATCATGGAATCCCCCCGCAAGGAAAGGGCAACAGTGGACCACTATTATACTAAATCAAGTCGACACTGGCCAAGCATTCACAAGAAATTGTCAAGAACCTTTCATCAGTCCATGTATGAATGTAATACCATATCGGGATGCAACACCGTAGCGTCTTACTATGGGTTGGGAAAAGGCTCTGTCATCAAAGTCCTGAAAGCTGAGTACGAACTATCAGCCATTGGTAATGTGGATGCACCGTTCCAGCAAGTCCTCGACCAAGCCACTGCCTTACTTTATGTTCTTATTCCTGTTGTAAAGCACTTTGAGCTGCATTTCTTGTATGAAAGGTGCTATATAAATAAAGCTTTACTTACTTACTTACTTAAAAAAAATCTTTCAAATTAATGAATAGTAACACAAAAAATACATTGTACATACATGAGTATGAGTAAACATGAGTGAACATAAATTTGATGCATTTGATTTGAGTATTTTGCATGAATATTTGGCATTTCGGGCATGAAGGGGTTAATATCTGAAATGCACAAGGGCTATCACAGGGCACCTTCCTGTATTTTGAAGAGGTACCCCCAAGCAACAAGAAACAGCAGAGAAAAAAAACTTTACCTGACAAAACAAGGTTCATCCAAAAAAAAAGAAGAAAAAAAAAGCTTTGGCTCCCGGACTATCAGTGTTGTTTCACATCTTCACTCTCCTCTTTGGCTTTGAGTCTTGCCCTTTCATAGGTCTCTGCCATCTTCTCTCTGAGTAGCTCCTTTGACGTTGTTTTTGGTCTGTCCTGCTTCTCATTTCTCTCTTCTGCCTCCTTTTCCTCTAATGCACGTTTCTTTTCGTCCTTCTCCTTCTCATTTTCTCTCTTTCTCTGTTGCTCCTCCCAGTCTTTTATTTTCATATCTGCCTCCTTTATTTTTTGCATCGCAAGTTCAATTTTAGCAAATTTTTTCTGTTCCTCCCATTTCTCTTTCTCTTGCTTCTTCTCCTCTCTCCTCTCCTGATACTGTTTTATCTTCCGTTGATAGTCTAGTACTCTGGTACTCTAGTGCCATTCACACATCATTACTACCAGTCTTTAAAAGGTCTGGGGAACACAGGAAACAACCCAGGTAAAAAATCTATATCTTCTCCTGAACCGATAATGCACTTTGATTTTGTGTGCCTGTCCAGGCGAAACGCCTCCATTTCTACCACTAATACACACACACACACACACACACACACTCACACACTCACACTCACACACCACACACCACACACCACACACCACATGAGAACATCATTATGGCGATGCTAGGAAGAGATGGAGCCATCCCCCCACCCTCCCCTCTCCCCCCACCACTCTCCCCTCTCCCTCCACCACCCTCCCCTCTCCCCCATCACCCTCCCCTCTCCCCCCACCACCCCCCTTTCTCCCCCCCACCACCCTCCCCTCTCCCTCCACCACCCTCCCCTCTGCCCTCCACTACCCCAGCACCCTGAGAGGGGTGCCTATCAGCCCACCACCCTCCCCACCACACCACCACCCTGAGAGGGGTGCCTATCAGCCCACCACCCTCTCCCCCCTTCTCTTTTGTTCCTTCTCTTTCTTTTTCTTGTCCTTCTTCTGTATTTTCTTTTCAGTCTTTAGTCTCCTTTTCTCTTCTTCTGCAAACCTTTTATTTTCCTTTTCCTTCTCCTTATTCTCATTTTCAAGTTTCTTTATTCTCTCTTTTGCGTTCTTTTTTTCCTCCTTTAGTCTCCTTTTCTCTTCTTCTGCAAACCTTTTATTTTCCTTTTCCTTCTCCTTATTCTCATTTTCAAGTTTCTTTATTCTCTCTTTTGCGTTCTTTTTTTCCTCCTTTAGTCTCCTTTTCTCTTCTTCTGCAAACCTTTTATTTTCCTTTTCCTTCTCCTTATTCTCATTTTCAAGTTTCTTTATTCTCTCTTTTGCGTTCTTTTTTTCCTCCTCTAGTCTAATCTTCTCTTCCTTCTCTTTCTCTTTCTTCTCTTTCTCTTGCTTTTTCTTATTCTCTTTCTGTTGCTTTTTTTCTTCCTCCAACTTCACTTTCGCTTGCTTTTTTGCCTCCTCTGATTTCAGTTTCTCCTCCTTCTGTCGACGTTTCTCCTCCTTTTCAATCTCTTTTTTTTCTTGCTCAAGGCTCTTCTCTTTCTCTTTCTTCTCTTTCTCTTGCTTTTTCTTATTCTCTTTCTGTTGCTTTTTTTCTTCCTCCAACTTCACTTTCGCTTGCTTTTTTGCCTCCTCTGATTTCAGTTTCTCCTCCTTCTGTCGACGTTTCTCCTCCTTTTCAATCTCTTTCTTTTCTTTGCCAGGCGGTGAGTGACGTCCCACTGGGGCCTCTTGGGGGGGATGAAGGCAAGAGTCAATTCTCTGTGGAAAGAAAAAGCACTAAGGCTTAGGCTGTGTTCGAAATGGCATACTAGCATACTGCATACTAGCATACTCAATGAGTATATACTGTATACTGCCTACTAAATTCATAATAAGTATGCCAATACCAGCCAACCGTTTACACTGCAGTATGCATACTGCATCCCAGAATGCATTTCGCCGGTCCAGGAGCGGGGATTTTAAATCCTCTATTTAAAAATATATTGGCTAAAAGCTGTAATTTTGGCTCTACAAGTGTTAACATGTCATTTTATGAAGTTTTAATATGTTTTCAGGTGAGAAAGTAACCATATATATTCCAAAAATGTGATGTATGTATCTGATCTGACGTTACCTTAGTTACCGTAGATACCCGTAGATACTACTTCGACATAGTCCGAACTTAATAGCTAAACAAGTTGTAAAAAGATTTACAGATTTTTTTACATACTACTCATAAACATTTTAGCTAGTCAGATCTCGCATACTGTACAGTGTGAACGCTCTGGCATACTAAAATCTAGTATGAGTAGTATGCTAGTATGCCATTCCAAACACAGCCTTACAACGTAGCACACAAACCCAACACCAGATGAGTCACATAGCATTTTTCGTTTTTTTCTTTAAAGCCCATGTGACTTCCACCTATGGGTGTTGTATTGCCACAAAGAGCATGGTGGCGCAGTCGGACCTGTATAGGAGGGAAGACTACACCGGGAGGAGATGGCATGTCATTCATCAGGGGAAGAGGGCCAGGCGGTGAGTGACGTCCCACTGGGGCCTCTTGGGGGGGATGAAGGCAAGAGTCCTACAACGTAGCACACAAACCCAACACCAGATGAGTCACATAGCATTTTTCGTTTTTTTCTTTAAAAAAAAAAATCGGACAAAATAAATCCACAATTCCAAACGAATTCTATTACTCAACTACATGGAGAAAATATTGGCTATACCCAGCAAACACAGTTGAACCTTGAAGTTAGGCTGTGGTGAGGTTGTGGACAACATTCTCGGAATAGTCGGCTGTAGTGTGGCAACATGTTGGAAGGCACCTACCAGATGGGCTAAAGGCTAATGGCTCCGCAGTTACGTTGTCGCGACCCTCAGTAGTATTAAAGTAGCATTTCATTGGCTACCTTCTAACAACGTTGCAACCTCACAGGAGGTTAACACACAGGCAACAACTTGGCTGTGTTTGCTTGGTACCTTAGTGTCATAGCATTGGCATAATAATAATAATAATAATAATAATAATAATAATAATAATAATAATAATAATAATAATAATAATAATAATATTTATTTGAAAAGCACTTTTCCTGCAAACTTTGCAACTCGAAGTGCTTTAAAATATCCACACAGCATAAAAAAACAAAAAAAACAATAGTAATCAATAAAACACAATAGCAATAATATAAACTACTTAATAAAACAAGAATAAGCCATACAGTCCACAAAGATAAACAAAATAACTAAATAATATAAAATATACTATACGATTTAAGTAAATATGCAAATATATACAAATATATAGATTCATCAACTAACATTAAAAGATACATTAGATATTAATAATATTAACATGAATACCATTATTAGATATAAGATATTATTATTATTATTAAATGGAAAGAGAAGACAAAGCTAACATACCGAAAGGGGGCGTCGTGGAAACGAAGAATTCCTCCTTTTTCTACCCCTCCTTAACTGTAGAAGTATCTCATTCTTCTTTTTCTCTCTTTCTTTCCTTTTCTCCTCTTCTTTCATTAATGTTGCTTCTTTTTGATTGAAAAGGTTTTCTCTCTTAACAACCTTTATGTGGTCCTCCTCTTTAGTATCCTCTTCCAGCATCCTACACTGTAGAAGTATCTCATTCTTCTTTTTCTCTCTTTCTTTCGTTTTCTCCTCTTCCAGCATCCTACACTGTAGAAGTATCTCATTCCTCGATTTCTCTCTTTTTTTCCTTTTCTCCTCTTCTTTCATTAATGTTGCTTCTTTTTGATTGAAAAGGTTTTCTCTCTTAACAACCTTTATGTGGTCCTCCTCTTTAGTATCCTCTTCCAGCATCCTACAGTATCCTTCCAGTACCCTCTCTTCTTCCTGTAAACTTTTCATGAGAAGCACTGCCTTTATTAGCTCTGGTTCGAGACATTCAAGATTACCCGGATCTGGAAGGCAAGGGCCGGGGCGCTTAGGCAACGGGCGTGGAGGGGGGGAAGGCCGGCCGGCTGGGAAGCCAGACATGAGGGTTAGGGAGCCCATGTGAGAGGAGCCCATGTGACTTCCACCTATGGGTGTTGTATTGCCACAAAGAGCATGGTGGCGCAGTCGGACCGGTATAGGAGGGAAGACTACACCGGGAGGAGATGGCATGTCATTCATCAGGGGAAGAGGGCCAGGTGGTGAGTGACGTCCCACTGGGGCCTCTTGGGGGGGATGAAGGCAAGAGTCCTACAACGTAGCACACAAACCCAACACCAGATGAGTCACATAGCATTTTTCGTTTTTTTCTTTAAAAAAAAATCTGACAAAATAAATCCACAATTCCAAACGAATTCTATTACTCAACTACATGGAGAAAATATTGGCTATACCCAGCAAACACAGTTGAACCTTGAAGTTAGGCTGTGGTGAGGTTGTGGACAACATTCTCGGAATAGTCGGCTGTAGTGTGGCAACATGTTGGAAGCCTACCAGATGGGCTAAAGGCTAAAGTCTTCGCAGTTACGTTGTCGCGACCCTCAGTAGTATTAAAGTAGCATTTCATTGGCTACCTTCTAACAACGTTGCAACCTCACAGGAGGTTAACACACAGGCAACAACTTGGCTGTGTTTGCTGGGTACCTTAGTGTCATAGCATTGGCATTATAATAATAATAATAATAATAATAATAATAATAATAATATTTCTTTGAAAAGCACTTTTCCTGCAAACTTTGCAACTCGAAGTGCTTTAAAATATCCACACAGCATGAAAAAAACAAAAAAAACAATAGTAATCAATAAAACACAATAGCAATAATATAAACGACATAATAAAACAAGAATAAGCCATACAGTCCACAAAGATAAACAAAATAACAAAATAATATAAAAAATACTATACGATTTAAGTAAATATGCAAATATATACAAATATATAGATTCATCAACTAACATTAAAAGATACATTAGATATTAATAAATAAATGGAAAGAGAAGACAAAGCTAACATACCGAAAGGGGGCGTCGTGGAAACGAAGAATTCCTCCTTTTTCTACCCCTCCTTAACTGTAGAAGTATCTCATTCTTCTTTTTCTCTCTTTCTTTCCTTTTCTCCTCTTCTTTCATTAATGTTGCTTCTTTTTGATTGAAAAGGTTTTCTCTCTTAACAACCTTTATGTGGTCCTCCTCTTTAGTATCCTCTTCCATCATCCTCCTTAATCCTTCCAGTACCCTCTCTTCTTCCTGTAAACTTTTCATGAGAAGCACTGCCTTTATTAGCTCTGGTTCGAGACATTCAAGATTACCCGGATCTGGAAGGCAAGGGCCGGGGCGCTTAGGCAACGGGCGTGGAGGGGGTGAAGGCCGGCCGGCTGGGAAGCCAGACATGAGGGTTAGGGAGCCCATGTGAGAGGAGCCCATGTGAATTCCACCTATGGGTGTTGTATTGCCACAAAGAGCATGGTGGCGCAGTCGGACCGGTATAGGAGGGAAGACTACACCGGGAGGAGATGGCATGTCATTCATCAGGGGAAGAGGGCCAGGCGGTGAGTGACGTCCCACTGGGGCCTCTTGGGGGAGATGAAGGCAAGAGTCCTACAACGTAGCACACAAACCCAACACCAGATGAGTCACATAGCATTTTTCGTTTTTTTCTTTAAAAAAAAAATCTGACAAAATAAATCCACAATTCCAAACGAATTCTATTACTCAACTACATGGAGAAAATATTGGCTATACCCAGCAAACACAGTTGAACTTTGAAGTTAGGCTGTGGTGAGGTTGTGCTAAAGCACAAGGGAATATCATATCATTTAATATATTTAATAATATGATGCAGCCATTTTGCAGAGACTATACAGAGAGTAAACACAGGGCCCATACTTAGTCTCTTCACCGTGTTCCAACTAATTGTGCATTATTGTATCACATTCACACACTCTATTCTCTCACCTTGATCCAAGGGTGTAGTAGACATTCCTCTGCTGTCATTCTCTCTCTGTTTGAGGAGATAATCACAGAATTACTAGTACCATACAGATGTGTACTGATATTAATCAACAAATGTATTGTAATCATATGTGACACGGTCTGGTCAATCGGTCCGCAAGTCAGCATCTGATTTGATGTTCGGACTTTTCTTTCGAAAAATGTTAAATTTTTGGCATTTAGCAGACGCCTTATTATTGCAAAGTGATTACAATCGATACATTTGACTAAGCAAGTTGAATCAGCCAATATGAACTAGGTAGTAGTGGGAATTACTCACTGAATCCATTGCATTGCAGTATTTTTGGCTTGACTAGCGAGTTCGTGTTGTGATTTTCAAAAACTTTGAAAAGTATTTCCGTGTTTCAAAATAAAAGTCGGAACATTTTGATTGGTTGCCGACTTGCGGCCCAAATGACCGGACCGTGTCACATATAAATTATATCAAAATATGAGTAATAGATTGTTTGATTACATTGGGTCTTTAACCAGCAGTTTTTCAATAAAGTCTTTGGCCATGACACTGGTCTGGCTGAAAGAGTTCTCCTCAAACTCGTAGTTCATCCCCACAATGTTCAGTAGTGTCTCATCATCATTATCTCCTTGAAAAGGAGACATGCCACTCAACCTGTAAAATAGGGTGGTGTTAGGGAGACATTAGGGAGCTAGATACTAGCTAACACTGTAATACTGCATCCACAGTGAAGTTCAACCTGTCAGCTTATCTTTGGATACTCACAATATGTAGGTTATGACGCCAATACTCCTGTATAGACAAGAGATACAAAGAGTAATGAAAGACTGTATTCAAAACAAGAAGAACTACATCTAGCCTACCACAACTATGACTACTGCATGGTTAATCCAGGAGTGTTAGGGCCTATGGTATCCCTCTTTGTCTTATGAACAACTTAAGATACAAATGAAAATTAATATAGTTTAATTTGTCAGTATAATGCACCTATTTGCTCATAGTAACATGTAAAATGGTTTACCACATGTCAGCGGCCTCACTCAGGGGTTCATAGTTGATCACCTCAGGGGCTGGGAGGGAGTGAGGATGGGGGGAGGAGTGAAATAAATGCTTAAAAGCTTAAATCAAAGTGGGCGGAGCTTAAATCAAAGTGGGAGGAGCTTAAGTCAAAGTGGGCGGAGCTTAAGTCAAAGTGGGCGGAGCTTAAATCAAAGTGGGCGGAGCTTAAATCAAAGTGGGAGGAGCTTAAATCAAAGTGGGAGGAGCTTAAGTCAAAGTGGGCGGAGCTTAAGTCAAAGTGGGAGGAGCTTAAGTCAAAGTGGGCGGAGCTTAAATCAAAGTGGGCGGAGCTTAAATCAAAGTGGGAGGAGCTTAAGTCAAAGTGGGCGGAGCTTAAATCAAAGTGGGCGGAGCTTAAATCAAAGTGGGAGGAGCTTAAATCAAAGTGGGAGGAGCTTAAGTCAAAGTGGGAGGAGCTTAAGTCAAAGTGGGCGGAGCTTAGATCAAAGTGGGAGGAGCTTAAGTCAAAGTGGGCGGAGCTTAAGTCAAAGTGGGAGGAGCTTAAGTCAAAGTGGGAGGAGTTTAAGTCAAAGTGGGCGGAGCTTAAATCAAAGTGGGAGGAGCTTAAATCAAAGTGGGAGGAGCTTAAGTCAAAGTGGGAGGAGCTTAAGTCAAAGTGGGCGGAGCTTAAGTCAAAGTGGGAGGAGCTTAAGTCAAAGTGGGAGGAGCTTAAATCAAAGTGGGAGGAGCTTAAGTCAAAGTGGGCGGAGCTTAAGTCAAAGTGGGAGGAGCTTAAGTCAAAGTGGGAGGAGCTTAAGTCAAAGTGGGAGGAGCTTAAATCAAAGTGGGAGGAGCTTAAGTCAAAGTGGGCGGAGCTTAAGTCAAAGTGGGAGGAGCTTAAGTCAAAGTGGGAGGAGCTTAAATCAAAGTGGGAGGAGCTTAAATCAAAGTGGGAGGAGCTTAAGTCAAAGTGGGAGGAGCTTAAGTCAAGGTGGGAGGAGCTTAAGTCAAAGTGGGCGGAGCTTAAGTCAAAGTGGGCGGAGCTTAAGTCAAAGTGGGCGGAGCTTAAATCAAAGTGGGCGGAGCTTAAATCAAAGTGGGAGGAGCTTAAGTCAAAGTGGGCGGAGCTTAAGTCAAAGTGGGCGGAGCTTAAATCAAAGTGGGCGGAGCTTAAATCAAAGTGGGAGGAGCTTAAATCAAAGTGGGAGGAGCTTAAGTCAAAGTGGGCGGAGCTTAAGTCAAAGTGGGAGGAGCTTAAGTCAAAGTGGGCGGAGCTTAAATCAAAGTGGGAGGAGCTAAAGTCAAAGTGGGAGGAGCTTAAGTCAAAGTGGGCGGAGCTTAAGTCAAAGTGGGCGGAGCTTAAATCAAAGTGGGCGGAGCTTAAATCAAAGTGGGAGGAGCTTAAATCAAAGTGGGAGGAGCTTAAATCAAAGTGGGCGGAGCTTAAATCAAAGTGGGAGGAGCTTAAATCAAAGTGGGAGGAGCTTGTGTAAAAGTGGGCGGAGCTTAAATCAAAGTGGGAGGAGCTTAAGTCAAAGTGGGCGGAGCTTAAATCAAAGTGGGAGGAGCTTAAGTCAAAGTGGGCGGAGCTTAAATCAAAGTGGGAGGAGCTTAAATCAAAGTGAGAGGAGCTTAAGTCAAAGTGGGAGGAGCTTAAATCAAAGTGGGAGGAGCTTAAGTCAAAGTGGGCGGAGCTTAAATTAAAGTGGGAGGAGCTTAAGTCAAAGTGGGAGGAGCTTAACATACAGCTCATTAACATACACACACAGCTAATTAACATACATCTCATTAACATACAGCTAATTAGCATGAAGCTCATTAACATACAGCTCATTAACATACACACAGCTCATTAACATACATCTCATTAACATACAGCTCATTAGCATGAAGCTCATTAACATACAGCTCATTAACATACACACACAGCTCATTAACATACATCTCATTAACATACAGCTCATTAGCATGAAGCTCATTAACATACAGCTCATTAACATACACACAGCTCATTAGCATACATCTCATTAACATACAGCTCATTAGCATGAATCTCATTAGCATGAATCTCATTAGCATACAGCTCATTAACATACACACACAGCTAATTAACATACATCTCATTAACATACAGCTAATTAGCATGAAGCTCATTAACATACAGCTCATTAACATACACACACAGCTAATTAACATACATCTCATTAACATACAGCTAATTAGCATGAAGCTCATTAACATACAGCTCATTAACATACACACAGCTCATTAACATACATCTCATTAACATACAGCTCATTAGCATGAAGCTCATTAACATACAGCTCATTAACATACACACACAGCTCATTAACATACATCTCATTAACATACAGCTCATTAGCATGAAGCTCATTAACATACAGCTCATTAACATACACACAGCTCATTAGCATACATCTCATTAACATACAGCTCATTAGCATGAATCTCATTAGCATGAATCTCATTAGCATACAGCTCATTAACATACACACACAGCTAATTAACATACATCTCATTAACATACAGCTAATTAGCATGAAGCTCATTAACATACAGCTCATTAACATACACACACAGCTCATTAACATACAGCTCATTAACATACAGCTCATTAGCATGAAGCTCATTAACATACAGCTCATTAACATACACACACAGCTAATTAACATACAGCTCATTAACATACAGCTCATTAGCATGAAGCTCATTAACATACAGCTCATTAACATACACACACAGCTAATTAACATACAGCTCATTAACATACAGCTCATTAGCATGAAGCTCATTAACATACAGCTCATTAACATACACACGCAGCTCATTAACATACAGCTCATTAACATACAGCTCATTAGCATGAATCTCATTAGCATGAATCTCATTAGCATACAGCTCATTAACATACACACAGCTAATTAACATACATCTCATTAACATACAGCTAATTAGCATGTTTATTTAGCATTAGCATTTTTTTGTTTTTTTGACAGATCTGTCGTCTGTAACTTCAGTTTAACATGACTTCCCGGGGTCGTAGAGGGCTGGGGTTAGGCTTAAAATGACCGTGTAGACCTAATGAACTTAAATATGAAAACCGCGTGTTTCTATCACATTCATAGCCAGAGTTATACGCCCCGTAGTGTGACTCTATTTCCCTATCTATTTTGGACTTCTTGTCGTCTTTAACTTCAGTTTAACATGACTTCCCGGGGTCGTAGAGGGCTGGGGTTAGGCTTAAAATGACCGTGTAGACCTAATGAACTTAAATATGAAAACCGCGTGTTTCTATCACATTCATAGCCAGAGTTATACGCCCCGTAGTGTGACTCTATTTCCCTATCTATTTTGGACTTCTTGTCGTCTTTAACTTCAGTTTAACATGACTTCCCGGGGTCGTAGAGGGCTGGGGTTAGGCTTAAAATGACCGTGTAGACCTAATGAACTTAAATATGAAAACCGCGTGTTTCTATCACATTCATAGCCAGAGTTATACGCCCCGTAGTGTGACTCTATTTCCCTATCTATTTTGGACTTCTTGTCGTCTTTAACTTCAGTTTAACATGACTTCCCGGGGTCGTAGAGGGCTGGGGTTAGGCTTAAAATGACCGTGTAGACCTAATGAACTTAAATATGAAAACCGCGTGTTTCTATCACATTCATAGCCAGAGTTATACGCCCCGTAGTGTGACTCTATTTCCCTATCTATTTTGGACTTCTTGTCGTCTTTAACTTCAGTTTAACATGACTTCCCGGGGTCGTAGAGGGCTGGGGTTAGGCTTAAAATGACCGTGTAGACCTAATGAACTTAAATATGAAAACCGCGTGTTTCTAACACATTCATAGCCAGAGTTATACGCCCCGTAGTGTGACTTTATTTCTATTTCTATTTTGGACTTTCTTCTTCTTCTTCTTCTTCTTCTTCTTCTTCTTCTTCTTCTTCTTCTTCTTCTTCTTCTTCTTCTTCTTCTTCTTCTTCTTCTTCTTCTTCTTCTTCTTCTTCTTCTTCTTCTTCTTCTTCTTCTTCTTCTTCTTCTTCTTCTTCTTCTTCTTCTTCTTCTTCTTCTTCTTCTTCTTCTTCTTCTTCTTCTTCTTCTTCTTCTTCTTCTTCTTCTTCTTCTTCTTCTTCTTCTTCTTCTTCTTCTTCTTCTTCTTCTTCTTCTTCTTCTTCTTCTTCTTCTTCTTCTTCTTCTTCTTCTTCTTCTTCTTCTTCTTCTTCTTCTTCTTCTTCTTCTTCTTCTTCTTCTTCTTCTTCTTCTTCTTCTTCTTCTTCTTCTTCTTCTTCTTCTTCTTCTTCTTCTTCTTCTTCTTCTTCTTCTTCTTCTTCTTCTTCTTCTTCTTCTTCTTCTTCTTCTTCTTCTTCTTCTTCTTCTTCTTCTTCTTCTTCTTCTTCTTCTTCTTCTTCTTCTTCTTCTTCTTCTTCTTCTTCTTCTTCTTCTTCTTCTTCTTCTTCTTCTTCTTCTTCTTCTTCTTCTTCTTCTTCTTCTTCTTCTTGTCCCAGGGCATAGAGATGTTTTGTCCCAGGACATAGAGATGCTTTTTTCGCCATTAACGAAAAAGCTCGTTTTCACTTCCGGTTCCAGACCTGGGATTCGAACCCAGTACCTATGAATCAGTGGCGCGCGGACAAACGAGCTGCGCCACGCAGGAACTGATCAATTCGACTGTTTAAAACTTCTACTGGCCAGTGTGGAATCGCGTTGTGTTTTAACTTCAGTTTAACATGACTTCCCGGGGTCGTAGAGGGCTGGGGTTAGGCTTCAAATGACCGTGTAGACCTAATGAACTTAAATATGAAAACCTTGTGTTTCTACCACATTCATAGCCAGCGTTATACGTCCCGTAGTGTGACCCCTCCCGGGGTTAATAACGTATGGTTCCCCGCGGGTTAGGAGAACAATTCCAACACCCCCGGATAGACCAGAGGACACTTCTGGCAGATGTGACCCCTGACCCTAACCATGGGCATCTAGTGAGTTAAATTGTTCACATTTTTGGCATTTAGCAGACGCCTTATTATTGCAAAGTGACTTACAATCGATACATTTGACTAAGCAAGTTGAATCAGCAATATGAACTAGGTAGTAGTGGGAATTACTCACTGAATCCATTGCATTGCAGTATTTTGGCTTGACTAGCGAGTTCGTGTTGTGATTTTCAAAAACTTTGAAAAGTATTTCCGTGTTTCAAAATAAAAGTCGGAACATTTTGATTGGTTGCCGACTTGCGGCCCAAATGACCGGACCGTGTCACATATAAATTATATCAAAATATGAGTAATAGATTGTTTGATTACATTGGGTCTTTAACCAGCAGTTTTTCAATAAAGTCTTTGGCCATGACACTGGTCTGGCTGAAAGAGTTCTCCTCAAACTCGTAGTTCATCCCCACAATGTTCAGTAGTGTCTCATCATCATTATCTCCTTGAAAAGGGGACATGCCACTCAACCTGTAAAATAGGGTGGTGTTAGGGAGACATTAGGGAGCTAGATACTAGCTAACACTGTAATACTGCATCCACAGTGAAGTTCAACCTGTCAGCTTATCTTTGGATACTCACAATATGTAGGTTATGACGCCAATACTCCTGTATAGACAAGAGATACAAAGAGTAATGAAAGACTGTATTCAAAACAAGAAGAACTACATCTAGCCTACCACAACTATGACTACTGCATGGTTAATCCAGGAGTGTTAGGGCCTATGGTATCCCTCTTTGTCTTATGAACAACTTAAGATACAAATGAAAATTAATATAGTTTAATTTGTCAGTATAATGCACCTATTTGCTCATAGTAACATGTAAAATGGTTTACCACATGTCAGCGGCCTCACTCAGGGGTTCATAGTTGATCACCTCAGGGGCTGGGAGGGAGTGAGGATGGGGGGAGGAGTGAAATAAATGCTTAAAAGCTTAAATCAAAGTGGGCGGAGCTTAAATCAAAGTGGGAGGAGCTTAAGTCAAAGTGGGCGGAGCTTAAGTCAAAGTGGGCGGAGCTTAAATCAAAGTGGGCGGAGCTTAAATCAAAGTGGGAGGAGCTTAAATCAAAGTGGGAGGAGCTTAAGTCAAAGTGGGCGGAGCTTAAGTCAAAGTGGGAGGAGCTTAAGTCAAAGTGGGCGGAGCTTAAATCAAAGTGGGCGGAGCTTAAATCAAAGTGGGAGGAGCTTAAGTCAAAGTGGGCGGAGCTTAAGTCAAAGTGGGCGGAGCTTAAATCAAAGTGGGAGGAGCTTAAATCAAAGTGGGAGGAGCTTAAATCAAAGTGGGAGGAGCTTAAGTCAAAGTGGGCGGAGCTTAAGTCAAAGTGGGAGGAGCTTAAGTCAAAGTGGGCGGAGCTTAAATCAAAGTGGGCGGAGCTTAAATCAAAGTGGGAGGAGCTTAAGTCAAAGTGGGCGGAGCTTAAATCAAAGTGGGCGGAGCTTAAATCAAAGTGGGAGGAGCTTAAATCAAAGTGGGAGGAGCTTAAGTCAAAGTGGGAGGAGCTTAAGTCAAAGTGGGCGGAGCTTAGATCAAAGTGGGAGGAGCTTAAGTCAAAGTGGGCGGAGCTTAAGTCAAAGTGGGAGGAGCTTAAGTCAAAGTGGGAGGAGTTTAAGTCAAAGTGGGCGGAGCTTAAATCAAAGTGGGAGGAGCTTAAATCAAAGTGGGAGGAGCTTAAGTCAAAGTGGGAGGAGCTTAAGTCAAAGTGGGCGGAGCTTAAGTCAAAGTGGGAGGAGCTTAAGTCAAAGTGGGAGGAGCTTAAATCAAAGTGGGAGGAGCTTAAGTCAAAGTGGGCGGAGCTTAAGTCAAAGTGGGAGGAGCTTAAGTCAAAGTGGGAGGAGCTTAAGTCAAAGTGGGAGGAGCTTAAATCAAAGTGGGAGGAGCTTAAGTCAAAGTGGGCGGAGCTTAAGTCAAAGTGGGAGGAGCTTAAGTCAAAGTGGGAGGAGCTTAAATCAAAGTGGGAGGAGCTTAAATCAAAGTGGGAGGAGCTTAAGTCAAAGTGGGAGGAGCTTAAGTCAAGGTGGGAGGAGCTTAAGTCAAAGTGGGCGGAGCTTAAGTCAAAGTGGGCGGAGCTTAAGTCAAAGTGGGCGGAGCTTAAATCAAAGTGGGCGGAGCTTAAATCAAAGTGGGAGGAGCTTAAGTCAAAGTGGGCGGAGCTTAAGTCAAAGTGGGCGGAGCTTAAATCAAAGTGGGCGGAGCTTAAATCAAAGTGGGAGGAGCTTAAATCAAAGTGGGAGGAGCTTAAGTCAAAGTGGGCGGAGCTTAAGTCAAAGTGGGAGGAGCTTAAGTCAAAGTGGGCGGAGCTTAAATCAAAGTGGGAGGAGCTAAAGTCAAAGTGGGAGGAGCTTAAGTCAAAGTGGGCGGAGCTTAAGTCAAAGTGGGCGGAGCTTAAATCAAAGTGGGCGGAGCTTAAATCAAAGTGGGAGGAGCTTAAATCAAAGTGGGCGGAGCTTAAATCAAAGTGGGAGGAGCTTAAATCAAAGTGGGAGGAGCTTGTGTAAAAGTGGGCGGAGCTTAAATCAAAGTGGGAGGAGCTTAAGTCAAAGTGGGCGGAGCTTAAATCAAAGTGGGAGGAGCTTAAGTCAAAGTGGGCGGAGCTTAAATTAAAGTGGGAGGAGCTTAAGTCAAAGTGGGAGGAGCTTAACATACAGCTCATTAACATACACACACAGCTAATTAACATACATCTCATTAACATACAGCTAATTAGCATGAAGCTCATTAACATACAGCTCATTAACATACACACAGCTCATTAACATACATCTCATTAACATACAGCTCATTAGCATGAAGCTCATTAACATACAGCTCATTAACATACACACACAGCTCATTAACATACATCTCATTAACATACAGCTCATTAGCATGAAGCTCATTAACATACAGCTCATTAACATACACACAGCTCATTAGCATACATCTCATTAACATACAGCTCATTAGCATGAATCTCATTAGCATGAATCTCATTAGCATACAGCTCATTAACATACACACACAGCTAATTAACATACATCTCATTAACATACAGCTAATTAGCATGAAGCTCATTAACATACAGCTCATTAACATACACACACAGCTCATTAACATACATCTCATTAACATACAGCTAATTAGCATGAAGCTCATTAACATACAGCTCATTAACATACACACACAGCTCATTAACATACAGCTCATTAACATACAGCTCATTAGCATGAAGCTCATTAACATACAGCTCATTAACATACACACACAGCTAATTAACATACAGCTCATTAACATACAGCTCATTAGCATGAAGCTCATTAACATACAGCTCATTAACATACACACGCAGCTCATTAACATACAGCTCATTAACATACAGCTCATTAGCATGAATCTCATTAGCATGAATCTCATTAGCATACAGCTCATTAACATACACACAGCTAATTAACATACATCTCATTAACATACAGCTAATTAGCATGTTTATTTAGCATTAGCATTTTTTTGTTTTTTTGACAGATCTGTCGTCTGTAACTTCAGTTTAACATGACTTCCCGGGGTCGTAGAGGGCTGGGGTTAGGCTTAAAATGACCGTGTAGACCTAATGAACTTAAATATGAAAACCGCGTGTTTCTATCACATTCATAGCCAGAGTTATACGCCCCGTAGTGTGACTCTATTTCCCTATCTATTTTGGACTTCTTGTCGTCTTTAACTTCAGTTTAACATGACTTCCCGGGGTCGTAGAGACCCGGGGTTAGGCTTAAAATGACCGTGTAGACCTAATGAACTTAAATATGAAAACCGCGTGTTTCTATCACATTCATAGCCAGAGTTATACGCCCCGTAGTGTGACTCTATTTCCCTATCTATTTTGGACTTCTTGTCGTCTTTAACTTCAGTTTAACATGACTTCCCGGGGTCGTAGAGACCCGGGGTTAGGCTTAAAATGACCGTGTAGACCTAATGAACTTAAATATGAAAACCGCGTGTTTCTAACACATTCATAGCCAGAGTTATACGCCCCGTAGTGTGACTTTATTTCTATTTCTATTTTGGACTTCTTCTTCTTCTTCTTCTTCTTCTTCTTCTTCTTCTTCTTCTTCTTCTTCTTCTTCTTCTTCTTCTTCTTCTTCTTCTTCAAGTCCCAGGGCATAGAGATGTTTTGTCCCAGGACATAGAGATGCTTTTTTCGCCATTAACGAAAAAGCTCGTTTTCACTTCCGGTTCCAGACCTGGGATTCGAACCCAGTACCTATGAATCAGTGGCGCGCGGACAAACGAGCTGCGCCACGCAGGAACTGATCAATTCGACTGTTTAAAACTTCTACTGGCCAGTGTGGAATCGCGTTGTGTTTTAACATGACAGTTTAACATGACTTCCCGGGGTCGTAGAGGGCTGGGGTTAGGCTTCAAATGACCGTGTAGACCTAATGAACTTAAATATGAAAACCTTGTGTTTCTACCACATTCATAGCCAGCGTTATACGTCCCGTAGTGTGACCCCTCCCGGGGTTAATAACGTATGGTTCCCCGCGGGTTAGGAGAACAATTCCAACACCCCCGGATAGACCAGAGGACACTTCTGGCAGATGTGACCCCTGACCCTAACCATGGGCATCTAGTGAGTTAAATTGTTCACATTTTTGGCATTTAGCAGACGCCTTATTATTGCAAAGTGACTTACAATCGATACATTTGACTAAGCAAGTTGAATCAGCAATATGAACTAGGTAGTAGTGGGAATTACTCACTGAATCCATTGCATTGCAGTATTTTGGCTTGACTAGCGAGTTCGTGTTGTGATTTTCAAAAACTTTGAAAAGTATTTCCGTGTTTCAAAATAAAAGTCGGAACATTTTGATTGGTTGCCGACTTGCGGCCCAAATGACCGGACCGTGTCACATATAAATTATATCAAAATATGAGTAATAGATTGTTTGATTACATTGGGTCTTTAACCAGCAGTTTTTCAATAAAGTCTTTGGCCATGACACTGGTCTGGCTGAAAGAGTTCTCCTCAAACTCGTAGTTCATCCCCACAATGTTCAGTAGTGTCTCATCATCATTATCTCCTTGAAAAGGGGACATGCCACTCAACCTGTAAAATAGGGTGGTGTTAGGGAGACATTAGGGAGCTAGATACTAGCTAACACTGTAATACTGCATCCACAGTGAAGTTCAACCTGTCAGCTTATCTTTGGATACTCACAATATGTAGGTTATGACGCCAATACTCCTGTATAGACAAGAGATACAAAGAGTAATGAAAGACTGTATTCAAAACAAGAAGAACTACATCTAGCCTACCACAACTATGACTACTGCATGGTTAATCCAGGAGTGTTAGGGCCTATGGTATCCCTCTTTGTCTTATGAACAACTTAAGATACAAATGAAAATTAATATAGTTTAATTTGTCAGTATAATGCACCTATTTGCTCATAGTAACATGTAAAATGGTTTACCACATGTCAGCGGCCTCACTCAGGGGTTCATAGTTGATCACCTCAGGGGCTGGGAGGGAGTGAGGATGGGGGGAGGAGTGAAATAAATGCTTAAAAGCTTAAATCAAAGTGGGCGGAGCTTAAATCAAAGTGGGAGGAGCTTAAGTCAAAGTGGGCGGAGCTTAAGTCAAAGTGGGCGGAGCTTAAATCAAAGTGGGCGGAGCTTAAATCAAAGTGGGAGGAGCTTAAATCAAAGTGGGAGGAGCTTAAGTCAAAGTGGGCGGAGCTTAAGTCAAAGTGGGAGGAGCTTAAGTCAAAGTGGGCGGAGCTTAAATCAAAGTGGGCGGAGCTTAAATCAAAGTGGGAGGAGCTTAAGTCAAAGTGGGCGGAGCTTAAATCAAAGTGGGCGGAGCTTAAGTCAAAGTGGGAGGAGCTTAAATCAAAGTGGGAGGAGCTTAAGTCAAAGTGGGAGGAGCTTAAGTCAAAGTGGGCGGAGCTTAGATCAAAGTGGGAGGAGCTTAAGTCAAAGTGGGCGGAGCTTAAGTCAAAGTGGGAGGAGCTTAAGTCAAAGTGGGAGGAGTTTAAGTCAAAGTGGGCGGAGCTTAAATCAAAGTGGGAGGAGCTTAAATCAAAGTGGGAGGAGCTTAAGTCAAAGTGGGAGGAGCTTAAGTCAAAGTGGGCGGAGCTTAAGTCAAAGTGGGAGGAGCTTAAGTCAAAGTGGGAGGAGCTTAAATCAAAGTGGGAGGAGCTTAAGTCAAAGTGGGCGGAGCTTAAGTCAAAGTGGGAGGAGCTTAAGTCAAAGTGGGAGGAGCTTAAGTCAAAGTGGGAGGAGCTTAAATCAAAGTGGGAGGAGCTTAAGTCAAAGTGGGCGGAGCTTAAGTCAAAGTGGGAGGAGCTTAAGTCAAAGTGGGAGGAGCTTAAATCAAAGTGGGAGGAGCTTAAATCAAAGTGGGAGGAGCTTAAGTCAAAGTGGGAGGAGCTTAAGTCAAGGTGGGAGGAGCTTAAGTCAAAGTGGGCGGAGCTTAAGTCAAAGTGGGCGGAGCTTAAGTCAAAGTGGGCGGAGCTTAAATCAAAGTGGGCGGAGCTTAAATCAAAGTGGGAGGAGCTTAAGTCAAAGTGGGCGGAGCTTAAGTCAAAGTGGGCGGAGCTTAAATCAAAGTGGGCGGAGCTTAAATCAAAGTGGGAGGAGCTTAAATCAAAGTGGGAGGAGCTTAAGTCAAAGTGGGCGGAGCTTAAGTCAAAGTGGGAGGAGCTTAAGTCAAAGTGGGCGGAGCTTAAATCAAAGTGGGAGGAGCTTAAGTCAAAGTGGGCGGAGCTTAAGTCAAAGTGGGCGGAGCTTAAATCAAAGTGGGCGGAGCTTAAATCAAAGTGGGAGGAGCTTAAATCAAAGTGGGAGGAGCTTAAATCAAAGTGGGCGGAGCTTAAATCAAAGTGGGAGGAGCTTAAATCAAAGTGGGCGGAGCTTAAATCAAAGTGGGAGGAGCTTAAGTCAAAGTGGGCGGAGCTTAAGTCAAAGTGGGCGGAGCTTAAATCAAAGTGGGCGGAGCTTAAATCAAAGTGGGAGGAGCTTAAATCAAAGTGGGAGGAGCTTAAGTCAAAGTGGGCGGAGCTTAAGTCAAAGTGGGAGGAGCTTAAGTCAAAGTGGGCGGAGCTTAAATCAAAGTGGGAGGAGCTAAAGTCAAAGTGGGAGGAGCTTAAGTCAAAGTGGGCGGAGCTTAAGTCAAAGTGGGCGGAGCTTAAATCAAAGTGGGCGGAGCTTAAATCAAAGTGGGAGGAGCTTAAATCAAAGTGGGAGGAGCTTAAGTCAAAGTGGGAGGAGCTTAAGTCAAAGTGGGAGGAGCTTAAATCAAAGTGGGAGGAGCTTAAGTCAAAGTGGGCGGAGCTTAAGTCAAAGTGGGAGGAGCTTAAGTCAAAGTGGGAGGAGCTTAAATCAAAGTGGGAGGAGCTTAAATCAAAGTGGGAGGAGCTTAAGTCAAAGTGGGAGGAGCTTAAGTCAAGGTGGGAGGAGCTTAAGTCAAAGTGGGCGGAGCTTAAGTCAAAGTGGGCGGAGCTTAAGTCAAAGTGGGCGGAGCTTAAATCAAAGTGGGCGGAGCTTAAATCAAAGTGGGAGGAGCTTAAGTCAAAGTGGGCGGAGCTTAAGTCAAAGTGGGCGGAGCTTAAATCAAAGTGGGCGGAGCTTAAATCAAAGTGGGAGGAGCTTAAATCAAAGTGGGAGGAGCTTAAGTCAAAGTGGGCGGAGCTTAAGTCAAAGTGGGAGGAGCTTAAGTCAAAGTGGGCGGAGCTTAAATCAAAGTGGGAGGAGCTAAAGTCAAAGTGGGAGGAGCTTAAGTCAAAGTGGGCGGAGCTTAAGTCAAAGTGGGCGGAGCTTAAATCAAAGTGGGCGGAGCTTAAATCAAAGTGGGAGGAGCTTAAATCAAAGTGGGAGGAGCTTAAATCAAAGTGGGCGGAGCTTAAATCAAAGTGGGAGGAGCTTAAATCAAAGTGGGCGGAGCTTAAATCAAAGTGGGAGGAGCTTAAGTCAAAGTGGGCGGAGCTTAAGTCAAAGTGGGCGGAGCTTAAATCAAAGTGGGCGGAGCTTAAATCAAAGTGGGAGGAGCTTAAATCAAAGTGGGAGGAGCTTAAGTCAAAGTGGGCGGAGCTTAAGTCAAAGTGGGAGGAGCTTAAGTCAAAGTGGGCGGAGCTTAAATCAAAGTGGGAGGAGCTAAAGTCAAAGTGGGAGGAGCTTAAGTCAAAGTGGGCGGAGCTTAAGTCAAAGTGGGCGGAGCTTAAATCAAAGTGGGCGGAGCTTAAATCAAAGTGGGAGGAGCTTAAATCAAAGTGGGAGGAGCTTAAATCAAAGTGGGCGGAGCTTAAATCAAAGTGGGAGGAGCTTAAATCAAAGTGGGAGGAGCTTGTGTAAAAGTGGGCGGAGCTTAAATCAAAGTGGGAGGAGCTTAAGTCAAAGTGGGCGGAGCTTAAATCAAAGTGGGAGGAGCTTAAGTCAAAGTGGGCGGAGCTTAAATTAAAGTGGGAGGAGCTTAAGTCAAAGTGGGAGGAGCTTAACATACAGCTCATTAACATACACACACAGCTAATTAACATACATCTCATTAACATACAGCTAATTAGCATGAAGCTCATTAACATACAGCTCATTAACATACACACAGCTCATTAACATACATCTCATTAACATACAGCTCATTAGCATGAAGCTCATTAACATACAGCTCATTAACATACACACACAGCTCATTAACATACATCTCATTAACATACAGCTCATTAGCATGAAGCTCATTAACATACAGCTCATTAACATACACACAGCTCATTAGCATACATCTCATTAACATACAGCTCATTAGCATGAATCTCATTAGCATGAATCTCATTAGCATACAGCTCATTAACATACACACACAGCTAATTAACATACATCTCATTAACATACAGCTAATTAGCATGAAGCTCATTAACATACAGCTCATTAACATACACACACAGCTCATTAACATACATCTCATTAACATACAGCTAATTAGCATGAAGCTCATTAACATACAGCTCATTAACATACACACACAGCTCATTAACATACAGCTCATTAACATACAGCTCATTAGCATGAAGCTCATTAACATACAGCTCATTAACATACACACACAGCTAATTAACATACAGCTCATTAACATACAGCTCATTAGCATGAAGCTCATTAACATACAGCTCATTAACATACACACGCAGCTCATTAACATACAGCTCATTAACATACAGCTCATTAGCATGAATCTCATTAGCATGAATCTCATTAGCATACAGCTCATTAACATACACACAGCTAATTAACATACATCTCATTAACATACAGCTAATTAGCATGTTTATTTAGCATTAGCATTTTTTTGTTTTTTTGACAGATCTGTCGTCTGTAACTTCAGTTTAACATGACTTCCCGGGGTCCCGGGGTCGAAGGGCTGGGGTTAGGCTTAAAATGACCGTGTAGACCTAATGAACTTAAATATGAAAACCGCGTGTTTCTATCACATTCATAGCCAGAGTTATACGCCCCGTAGTGTGACTCTATTTCCCTATCTATTTTGGACTTCTTGTCGTCTTTAACTTCAGTTTAACATGACTTCCCGGGGTCGTAGAGACCCGGGGTTAGGCTTAAAATGACCGTGTAGACCTAATGAACTTAAATATGAAAACCGCGTGTTTCTATCACATTCATAGCCAGAGTTATACGCCCCGTAGTGTGACTCTATTTCCCTATCTATTTTGGACTTCTTGTCGTCTTTAACTTCAGTTTAACATGACTTCCCGGGGTCGTAGAGACCCGGGGTTAGGCTTAAAATGACCGTGTAGACCTAATGAACTTAAATATGAAAACCGCGTGTTTCTAACACATTCATAGCCAGAGTTATACGCCCCGTAGTGTGACTTTATTTCTATTTCTATTTTGGACTTCTTCTTCTTCTTCTTCTTCTTCTTCTTCTTCTTCTTCTTCTTCTTCTTCTTCTTCTTCTTCTTCTTCAAGTCCCAGGGCATAGAGATGTTTTGTCCCAGGACATAGAGATGCTTTTTTCGCCATTAACGAAAAAGCTCGTTTTCACTTCCGGTTCCAGACCTGGGATTCGAACCCAGTACCTATGAATCAGTGGCGCGCGGACAAACGAGCTGCGCCACGCAGGAACTGATCAATTCGACTGTTTAAAACTTCTACTGGCCAGTGTGGAATCGCGTTGTGTTTTAACTTCAGTTTAACATGACTTCCCGGGGTCGTAGAGGGCTGGGGTTAGGCTTCAAATGACCGTGTAGACCTAATGAACTTAAATATGAAAACCTTGTGTTTCTACCACATTCATAGCCAGCGTTATACGTCCCGTAGTGTGACCCCTCCCGGGGTTAATAACGTATGGTTCCCCGCGGGTTAGGAGAACAATTCCAACACCCCCGGATAGACCAGAGGACACTTCTGGCAGATGTGACCCCTGACCCTAACCATGGGCATCTAGTGAGTTAAATTGTTCACATTTTTGGCATTTAGCAGACGCCTTATTATTGCAAAGTGACTTACAATCGATACATTTGACTAAGCAAGTTGAATCAGCAATATGAACTAGGTAGTAGTGGGAATTACTCACTGAATCCATTGCATTGCAGTATTTTGGCTTGACTAGCGAGTTCGTGTTGTGATTTTCAAAAACTTTGAAAAGTATTTCCGTGTTTCAAAATAAAAGTCGGAACATTTTGATTGGTTGCCGACTTGCGGCCCAAATGACCGGACCGTGTCACATATAAATTATATCAAAATATGAGTAATAGATTGTTTGATTACATTGGGTCTTTAACCAGCAGTTTTTCAATAAAGTCTTTGGCCATGACACTGGTCTGGCTGAAAGAGTTCTCCTCAAACTCGTAGTTCATCCCCACAATGTTCAGTAGTGTCTCATCATCATTATCTCCTTGAAAAGGGGACATGCCACTCAACCTGTAAAATAGGGTGGTGTTAGGGAGACATTAGGGAGCTAGATACTAGCTAACACTGTAATACTGCATCCACAGTGAAGTTCAACCTGTCAGCTTATCTTTGGATACTCACAATATGTAGGTTATGACGCCAATACTCCTGTATAGACAAGAGATACAAAGAGTAATGAAAGACTGTATTCAAAACAAGAAGAACTACATCTAGCCTACCACAACTATGACTACTGCATGGTTAATCCAGGAGTGTTAGGGCCTATGGTATCCCTCTTTGTCTTATGAACAACTTAAGATACAAATGAAAATTAATATAGTTTAATTTGTCAGTATAATGCACCTATTTGCTCATAGTAACATGTAAAATGGTTTACCACATGTCAGCGGCCTCACTCAGGGGTTCATAGTTGATCACCTCAGGGGCTGGGAGGGAGTGAGGATGGGGGGAGGAGTGAAATAAATGCTTAAAAGCTTAAATCAAAGTGGGCGGAGCTTAAATCAAAGTGGGAGGAGCTTAAGTCAAAGTGGGCGGAGCTTAAGTCAAAGTGGGCGGAGCTTAAATCAAAGTGGGCGGAGCTTAAATCAAAGTGGGAGGAGCTTAAATCAAAGTGGGAGGAGCTTAAGTCAAAGTGGGCGGAGCTTAAGTCAAAGTGGGAGGAGCTTAAGTCAAAGTGGGCGGAGCTTAAATCAAAGTGGGCGGAGCTTAAATCAAAGTGGGAGGAGCTTAAGTCAAAGTGGGCGGAGCTTAAATCAAAGTGGGCGGAGCTTAAGTCAAAGTGGGAGGAGCTTAAATCAAAGTGGGAGGAGCTTAAGTCAAAGTGGGAGGAGCTTAAGTCAAAGTGGGCGGAGCTTAGATCAAAGTGGGAGGAGCTTAAGTCAAAGTGGGCGGAGCTTAAGTCAAAGTGGGAGGAGCTTAAGTCAAAGTGGGAGGAGTTTAAGTCAAAGTGGGCGGAGCTTAAATCAAAGTGGGAGGAGCTTAAATCAAAGTGGGAGGAGCTTAAGTCAAAGTGGGAGGAGCTTAAGTCAAAGTGGGCGGAGCTTAAGTCAAAGTGGGAGGAGCTTAAGTCAAAGTGGGAGGAGCTTAAATCAAAGTGGGAGGAGCTTAAGTCAAAGTGGGCGGAGCTTAAGTCAAAGTGGGAGGAGCTTAAGTCAAAGTGGGAGGAGCTTAAGTCAAAGTGGGAGGAGCTTAAATCAAAGTGGGAGGAGCTTAAGTCAAAGTGGGCGGAGCTTAAGTCAAAGTGGGAGGAGCTTAAGTCAAAGTGGGAGGAGCTTAAATCAAAGTGGGAGGAGCTTAAATCAAAGTGGGAGGAGCTTAAGTCAAAGTGGGAGGAGCTTAAGTCAAGGTGGGAGGAGCTTAAGTCAAAGTGGGCGGAGCTTAAGTCAAAGTGGGCGGAGCTTAAGTCAAAGTGGGCGGAGCTTAAATCAAAGTGGGCGGAGCTTAAATCAAAGTGGGAGGAGCTTAAGTCAAAGTGGGCGGAGCTTAAGTCAAAGTGGGCGGAGCTTAAATCAAAGTGGGCGGAGCTTAAATCAAAGTGGGAGGAGCTTAAATCAAAGTGGGAGGAGCTTAAGTCAAAGTGGGCGGAGCTTAAGTCAAAGTGGGAGGAGCTTAAGTCAAAGTGGGCGGAGCTTAAATCAAAGTGGGAGGAGCTTAAGTCAAAGTGGGCGGAGCTTAAGTCAAAGTGGGCGGAGCTTAAATCAAAGTGGGCGGAGCTTAAATCAAAGTGGGAGGAGCTTAAATCAAAGTGGGAGGAGCTTAAATCAAAGTGGGCGGAGCTTAAATCAAAGTGGGAGGAGCTTAAATCAAAGTGGGCGGAGCTTAAATCAAAGTGGGAGGAGCTTAAGTCAAAGTGGGCGGAGCTTAAGTCAAAGTGGGCGGAGCTTAAATCAAAGTGGGCGGAGCTTAAATCAAAGTGGGAGGAGCTTAAATCAAAGTGGGAGGAGCTTAAGTCAAAGTGGGCGGAGCTTAAGTCAAAGTGGGAGGAGCTTAAGTCAAAGTGGGCGGAGCTTAAATCAAAGTGGGAGGAGCTAAAGTCAAAGTGGGAGGAGCTTAAGTCAAAGTGGGCGGAGCTTAAGTCAAAGTGGGCGGAGCTTAAATCAAAGTGGGCGGAGCTTAAATCAAAGTGGGAGGAGCTTAAATCAAAGTGGGAGGAGCTTAAGTCAAAGTGGGAGGAGCTTAAGTCAAAGTGGGAGGAGCTTAAATCAAAGTGGGAGGAGCTTAAGTCAAAGTGGGCGGAGCTTAAGTCAAAGTGGGAGGAGCTTAAGTCAAAGTGGGAGGAGCTTAAATCAAAGTGGGAGGAGCTTAAATCAAAGTGGGAGGAGCTTAAGTCAAAGTGGGAGGAGCTTAAGTCAAGGTGGGAGGAGCTTAAGTCAAAGTGGGCGGAGCTTAAGTCAAAGTGGGCGGAGCTTAAGTCAAAGTGGGCGGAGCTTAAATCAAAGTGGGCGGAGCTTAAATCAAAGTGGGAGGAGCTTAAGTCAAAGTGGGCGGAGCTTAAGTCAAAGTGGGCGGAGCTTAAATCAAAGTGGGCGGAGCTTAAATCAAAGTGGGAGGAGCTTAAATCAAAGTGGGAGGAGCTTAAGTCAAAGTGGGCGGAGCTTAAGTCAAAGTGGGAGGAGCTTAAGTCAAAGTGGGCGGAGCTTAAATCAAAGTGGGAGGAGCTAAAGTCAAAGTGGGAGGAGCTTAAGTCAAAGTGGGCGGAGCTTAAGTCAAAGTGGGCGGAGCTTAAATCAAAGTGGGCGGAGCTTAAATCAAAGTGGGAGGAGCTTAAATCAAAGTGGGAGGAGCTTAAATCAAAGTGGGCGGAGCTTAAATCAAAGTGGGAGGAGCTTAAATCAAAGTGGGCGGAGCTTAAATCAAAGTGGGAGGAGCTTAAGTCAAAGTGGGCGGAGCTTAAGTCAAAGTGGGCGGAGCTTAAATCAAAGTGGGCGGAGCTTAAATCAAAGTGGGAGGAGCTTAAATCAAAGTGGGAGGAGCTTAAGTCAAAGTGGGCGGAGCTTAAGTCAAAGTGGGAGGAGCTTAAGTCAAAGTGGGCGGAGCTTAAATCAAAGTGGGAGGAGCTAAAGTCAAAGTGGGAGGAGCTTAAGTCAAAGTGGGCGGAGCTTAAGTCAAAGTGGGCGGAGCTTAAATCAAAGTGGGCGGAGCTTAAATCAAAGTGGGAGGAGCTTAAATCAAAGTGGGAGGAGCTTAAATCAAAGTGGGCGGAGCTTAAATCAAAGTGGGAGGAGCTTAAATCAAAGTGGGAGGAGCTTGTGTAAAAGTGGGCGGAGCTTAAATCAAAGTGGGAGGAGCTTAAGTCAAAGTGGGCGGAGCTTAAATCAAAGTGGGAGGAGCTTAAGTCAAAGTGGGCGGAGCTTAAATTAAAGTGGGAGGAGCTTAAGTCAAAGTGGGAGGAGCTTAACATACAGCTCATTAACATACACACACAGCTAATTAACATACATCTCATTAACATACAGCTAATTAGCATGAAGCTCATTAACATACAGCTCATTAACATACACACAGCTCATTAACATACATCTCATTAACATACAGCTCATTAGCATGAAGCTCATTAACATACAGCTCATTAACATACACACACAGCTCATTAACATACATCTCATTAACATACAGCTCATTAGCATGAAGCTCATTAACATACAGCTCATTAACATACACACAGCTCATTAGCATACATCTCATTAACATACAGCTCATTAGCATGAATCTCATTAGCATGAATCTCATTAGCATACAGCTCATTAACATACACACACAGCTAATTAACATACATCTCATTAACATACAGCTAATTAGCATGAAGCTCATTAACATACAGCTCATTAACATACACACACAGCTCATTAACATACATCTCATTAACATACAGCTAATTAGCATGAAGCTCATTAACATACAGCTCATTAACATACACACACAGCTCATTAACATACAGCTCATTAACATACAGCTCATTAGCATGAAGCTCATTAACATACAGCTCATTAACATACACACACAGCTAATTAACATACAGCTCATTAACATACAGCTCATTAGCATGAAGCTCATTAACATACAGCTCATTAACATACACACGCAGCTCATTAACATACAGCTCATTAACATACAGCTCATTAGCATGAATCTCATTAGCATGAATCTCATTAGCATACAGCTCATTAACATACACACAGCTAATTAACATACATCTCATTAACATACAGCTAATTAGCATGTTTATTTAGCATGCATTAGCATTTTTTTTGTTTTTTTTGACAGATCTGTCGTCTGTAACTTCAGTTTAACATGACTTCCCGGGTCGTAGAGGGCTGGGGTTAGGCTTAAAATGACCGTGTAGACCTAATGAACTTAAATATGAAAACCGCGTGTTTCTATCACATTCATAGCCAGAGTTATACGCCCCGTAGTGTGACTCTATTTCCCTATCTATTTTGGACTTCTTGTCGTCTTTAACTTCAGTTTAACATGACTTCCCGGGGTCGTAGAGACCCGGGGGTTAGGCTTAAAATGACCGTGTAGACCTAATGAACTTAAATATGAAAACCGCGTGTTTCTAACACATTCATAGCCAGAGTTATACGCCCCGTAGTGTGACTCTATTTCCCTATCTATTTTGACTTCTTGTCGTCTTTAACTTCAGTTTAACATGACTTCCCGGGGTCGTAGAGACCCGGGTTAGGCTTAAAATGACCGTGTAGACCTAATGAACTTAAATATGAAAACCGCGTGTTTCTAACACATTCATAGCCAGAGTTATACGCCCCGTAGTGTGACTTTATTTCTATTTCTATTTTGGGACTTCTTCTTCTTCTTTCTTCTTCTTCTTCTTCTTCTTCTTCTTCTTCTTCTTCTTCTTCTTCTTCTTCTTCTTCTTCTTCCTTCTTCTTCTTCTTCTTCTTCTTCTTCTTCTTCTTCTTCTTCTTCTCTTTTCTTCTTCTTCTTCTTCTTCTTCTTCTTCTTCTTCTTCTTCTTCTTCTTCTTCTTCTTCTTCTTCTTCTTCTTCTTCTTCTTCTTCTTCTTCTTCTTCTTCTTCTTCTTCTTCTTCTTCTTCTTCTTCTTCTTCTTCTTCTTCTTCTTCTTCTTCTTCTTCTTCTTCTTCTTCTTCTTCTTCTTCTTCTTCTTCTTCTTCTTCTTCTTCTTCTTCTTCTTCTTCTTCTTCTTCTTCTTCTTCTTCTTCTTCTTCTTCTTCTTCTTCTTCTTCTTCTTCTTCTTCTTCTTCTTCTTCTTCTTCTTTCTTCTTCTTCTTCTTCTTCTTCTTCTTCTTCTTCTTCTTCTTCTTCTTCTTCTTCTTCTTCTTCTTCTTCTTCTTCTTCTTCTTCTTCTTCTTCTTCTTCTTCTTCTTCAAGTCCCAGGGCATAGAGATGTTTTGTCCCAGGACATAGAGATGCTTTTTTCGCCATTAACGAAAAAGCTCGTTTTCACTTCCGGTTCCAGACCTGGGATTCGAACCCAGTACCTATGAATCAGTGGCGCGCGGACAAACGAGCTGCGCCACGCAGGAACTGATCAATTCGACTGTTTAAAACTTCTACTGGCCAGTGTGGAATCGCGTTGTGTTTTAACTTCAGTTTAACATGACTTCCCGGGGTCGTAGAGGGCTGGGGTTAGGCTTCAAATGACCGTGTAGACCTAATGAACTTAAATATGAAAACCTTGTGTTTCTACCACATTCATAGCCAGCGTTATACGTCCCGTAGTGTGACCCCTCCCGGGGTTAATAACGTATGGTTCCCCGCGGGTTAGGAGAACAATTCCAACACCCCCGGATAGACCAGAGGACACTTCTGGCAGATGTGACCCCTGACCCTAACCATGGGCATCTAGTGAGTTAAATTGTTCACATTTTTGGCATTTAGCAGACGCCTTATTATTGCAAAGTGACTTACAATCGATACATTTGACTAAGCAAGTTGAATCAGCAATATGAACTAGGTAGTAGTGGGAATTACTCACTGAATCCATTGCATTGCAGTATTTTGGCTTGACTAGCGAGTTCGTGTTGTGATTTTCAAAAACTTTGAAAAGTATTTCCGTGTTTCAAAATAAAAGTCGGAACATTTTGATTGGTTGCCGACTTGCGGCCCAAATGACCGGACCGTGTCACATATAAATTATATCAAAATATGAGTAATAGATTGTTTGATTACATTGGGTCTTTAACCAGCAGTTTTTCAATAAAGTCTTTGGCCATGACACTGGTCTGGCTGAAAGAGTTCTCCTCAAACTCGTAGTTCATCCCCACAATGTTCAGTAGTGTCTCATCATCATTATCTCCTTGAAAAGGGGACATGCCACTCAACCTGTAAAATAGGGTGGTGTTAGGGAGACATTAGGGAGCTAGATACTAGCTAACACTGTAATACTGCATCCACAGTGAAGTTCAACCTGTCAGCTTATCTTTGGATACTCACAATATGTAGGTTATGACGCCAATACTCCTGTATAGACAAGAGATACAAAGAGTAATGAAAGACTGTATTCAAAACAAGAAGAACTACATCTAGCCTACCACAACTATGACTACTGCATGGTTAATCCAGGAGTGTTAGGGCCTATGGTATCCCTCTTTGTCTTATGAACAACTTAAGATACAAATGAAAATTAATATAGTTTAATTTGTCAGTATAATGCACCTATTTGCTCATAGTAACATGTAAAATGGTTTACCACATGTCAGCGGCCTCACTCAGGGGTTCATAGTTGATCACCTCAGGGGCTGGGAGGGAGTGAGGATGGGGGGAGGAGTGAAATAAATGCTTAAAAGCTTAAATCAAAGTGGGCGGAGCTTAAATCAAAGTGGGAGGAGCTTAAGTCAAAGTGGGCGGAGCTTAAGTCAAAGTGGGCGGAGCTTAAATCAAAGTGGGCGGAGCTTAAATCAAAGTGGGAGGAGCTTAAATCAAAGTGGGAGGAGCTTAAGTCAAAGTGGGCGGAGCTTAAGTCAAAGTGGGAGGAGCTTAAGTCAAAGTGGGCGGAGCTTAAATCAAAGTGGGCGGAGCTTAAATCAAAGTGGGAGGAGCTTAAGTCAAAGTGGGCGGAGCTTAAATCAAAGTGGGCGGAGCTTAAGTCAAAGTGGGAGGAGCTTAAATCAAAGTGGGAGGAGCTTAAGTCAAAGTGGGAGGAGCTTAAGTCAAAGTGGGCGGAGCTTAGATCAAAGTGGGAGGAGCTTAAGTCAAAGTGGGCGGAGCTTAAGTCAAAGTGGGAGGAGCTTAAGTCAAAGTGGGAGGAGTTTAAGTCAAAGTGGGCGGAGCTTAAATCAAAGTGGGAGGAGCTTAAATCAAAGTGGGAGGAGCTTAAGTCAAAGTGGGAGGAGCTTAAGTCAAAGTGGGCGGAGCTTAAGTCAAAGTGGGAGGAGCTTAAGTCAAAGTGGGAGGAGCTTAAATCAAAGTGGGAGGAGCTTAAGTCAAAGTGGGCGGAGCTTAAGTCAAAGTGGGAGGAGCTTAAGTCAAAGTGGGAGGAGCTTAAGTCAAAGTGGGAGGAGCTTAAATCAAAGTGGGAGGAGCTTAAGTCAAAGTGGGCGGAGCTTAAGTCAAAGTGGGAGGAGCTTAAGTCAAAGTGGGAGGAGCTTAAATCAAAGTGGGAGGAGCTTAAATCAAAGTGGGAGGAGCTTAAGTCAAAGTGGGAGGAGCTTAAGTCAAGGTGGGAGGAGCTTAAGTCAAAGTGGGCGGAGCTTAAGTCAAAGTGGGCGGAGCTTAAGTCAAAGTGGGCGGAGCTTAAATCAAAGTGGGCGGAGCTTAAATCAAAGTGGGAGGAGCTTAAGTCAAAGTGGGCGGAGCTTAAGTCAAAGTGGGCGGAGCTTAAATCAAAGTGGGCGGAGCTTAAATCAAAGTGGGAGGAGCTTAAATCAAAGTGGGAGGAGCTTAAGTCAAAGTGGGCGGAGCTTAAGTCAAAGTGGGAGGAGCTTAAGTCAAAGTGGGCGGAGCTTAAATCAAAGTGGGAGGAGCTTAAGTCAAAGTGGGCGGAGCTTAAGTCAAAGTGGGCGGAGCTTAAATCAAAGTGGGCGGAGCTTAAATCAAAGTGGGAGGAGCTTAAATCAAAGTGGGAGGAGCTTAAATCAAAGTGGGCGGAGCTTAAATCAAAGTGGGAGGAGCTTAAATCAAAGTGGGCGGAGCTTAAATCAAAGTGGGAGGAGCTTAAGTCAAAGTGGGCGGAGCTTAAGTCAAAGTGGGCGGAGCTTAAATCAAAGTGGGCGGAGCTTAAATCAAAGTGGGAGGAGCTTAAATCAAAGTGGGAGGAGCTTAAGTCAAAGTGGGCGGAGCTTAAGTCAAAGTGGGAGGAGCTTAAGTCAAAGTGGGCGGAGCTTAAATCAAAGTGGGAGGAGCTAAAGTCAAAGTGGGAGGAGCTTAAGTCAAAGTGGGCGGAGCTTAAGTCAAAGTGGGCGGAGCTTAAATCAAAGTGGGCGGAGCTTAAATCAAAGTGGGAGGAGCTTAAATCAAAGTGGGAGGAGCTTAAGTCAAAGTGGGAGGAGCTTAAGTCAAAGTGGGAGGAGCTTAAATCAAAGTGGGAGGAGCTTAAGTCAAAGTGGGCGGAGCTTAAGTCAAAGTGGGAGGAGCTTAAGTCAAAGTGGGAGGAGCTTAAATCAAAGTGGGAGGAGCTTAAATCAAAGTGGGAGGAGCTTAAGTCAAAGTGGGAGGAGCTTAAGTCAAGGTGGGAGGAGCTTAAGTCAAAGTGGGCGGAGCTTAAGTCAAAGTGGGCGGAGCTTAAGTCAAAGTGGGCGGAGCTTAAATCAAAGTGGGCGGAGCTTAAATCAAAGTGGGAGGAGCTTAAGTCAAAGTGGGCGGAGCTTAAGTCAAAGTGGGCGGAGCTTAAATCAAAGTGGGCGGAGCTTAAATCAAAGTGGGAGGAGCTTAAATCAAAGTGGGAGGAGCTTAAGTCAAAGTGGGCGGAGCTTAAGTCAAAGTGGGAGGAGCTTAAGTCAAAGTGGGCGGAGCTTAAATCAAAGTGGGAGGAGCTAAAGTCAAAGTGGGAGGAGCTTAAGTCAAAGTGGGCGGAGCTTAAGTCAAAGTGGGCGGAGCTTAAATCAAAGTGGGCGGAGCTTAAATCAAAGTGGGAGGAGCTTAAATCAAAGTGGGAGGAGCTTAAATCAAAGTGGGCGGAGCTTAAATCAAAGTGGGAGGAGCTTAAATCAAAGTGGGCGGAGCTTAAATCAAAGTGGGAGGAGCTTAAGTCAAAGTGGGCGGAGCTTAAGTCAAAGTGGGCGGAGCTTAAATCAAAGTGGGCGGAGCTTAAATCAAAGTGGGAGGAGCTTAAATCAAAGTGGGAGGAGCTTAAGTCAAAGTGGGCGGAGCTTAAGTCAAAGTGGGAGGAGCTTAAGTCAAAGTGGGCGGAGCTTAAATCAAAGTGGGAGGAGCTAAAGTCAAAGTGGGAGGAGCTTAAGTCAAAGTGGGCGGAGCTTAAGTCAAAGTGGGCGGAGCTTAAATCAAAGTGGGCGGAGCTTAAATCAAAGTGGGAGGAGCTTAAATCAAAGTGGGAGGAGCTTAAATCAAAGTGGGCGGAGCTTAAATCAAAGTGGGAGGAGCTTAAATCAAAGTGGGAGGAGCTTGTGTAAAAGTGGGCGGAGCTTAAATCAAAGTGGGAGGAGCTTAAGTCAAAGTGGGCGGAGCTTAAATCAAAGTGGGAGGAGCTTAAGTCAAAGTGGGCGGAGCTTAAATTAAAGTGGGAGGAGCTTAAGTCAAAGTGGGAGGAGCTTAACATACAGCTCATTAACATACACACACAGCTAATTAACATACATCTCATTAACATACAGCTAATTAGCATGAAGCTCATTAACATACAGCTCATTAACATACACACAGCTCATTAACATACATCTCATTAACATACAGCTCATTAGCATGAAGCTCATTAACATACAGCTCATTAACATACACACACAGCTCATTAACATACATCTCATTAACATACAGCTCATTAGCATGAAGCTCATTAACATACAGCTCATTAACATACACACAGCTCATTAGCATACATCTCATTAACATACAGCTCATTAGCATGAATCTCATTAGCATGAATCTCATTAGCATACAGCTCATTAACATACACACACAGCTAATTAACATACATCTCATTAACATACAGCTAATTAGCATGAAGCTCATTAACATACAGCTCATTAACATACACACACAGCTCATTAACATACATCTCATTAACATACAGCTAATTAGCATGAAGCTCATTAACATACAGCTCATTAACATACACACACAGCTCATTAACATACAGCTCATTAACATACAGCTCATTAGCATGAAGCTCATTAACATACAGCTCATTAACATACACACACAGCTAATTAACATACAGCTCATTAACATACAGCTCATTAGCATGAAGCTCATTAACATACAGCTCATTAACATACACACGCAGCTCATTAACATACAGCTCATTAACATACAGCTCATTAGCATGAATCTCATTAGCATGAATCTCATTAGCATACAGCTCATTAACATACACACAGCTAATTAACATACATCTCATTAACATACAGCTAATTAGCATGTTTATTTAGCATTAGCATTTTTTTGTTTTTTTGACAGATCTGTCGTCTGTAACTTCAGTTTAACATGACTTCCCGGGGTCCCGGGGTCGAAGGGCTGGGGTTAGGCTTAAAATGACCGTGTAGACCTAATGAACTTAAATATGAAAACCGCGTGTTTCTATCACATTCATAGCCAGAGTTATACGCCCCGTAGTGTGACTCTATTTCCCTATCTATTTTGGACTTCTTGTCGTCTTTAACTTCAGTTTAACATGACTTCCCGGGGTCGTAGAGACCCGGGGTTAGGCTTAAAATGACCGTGTAGACCTAATGAACTTAAATATGAAAACCGCGTGTTTCTATCACATTCATAGCCAGAGTTATACGCCCCGTAGTGTGACTCTATTTCCCTATCTATTTTGGACTTCTTGTCGTCTTTAACTTCAGTTTAACATGACTTCCCGGGGTCGTAGAGACCCGGGGTTAGGCTTAAAATGACCGTGTAGACCTAATGAACTTAAATATGAAAACCGCGTGTTTCTAACACATTCATAGCCAGAGTTATACGCCCCGTAGTGTGACTTTATTTCTATTTCTATTTTGGACTTCTTCTTCTTCTTCTTCTTCTTCTTCTTCTTCTTCTTCTTCTTCTTCTTCTTCTTCTTCTTCTTCTTCAAGTCCCAGGGCATAGAGATGTTTTGTCCCAGGACATAGAGATGCTTTTTTCGCCATTAACGAAAAAGCTCGTTTTCACTTCCGGTTCCAGACCTGGGATTCGAACCCAGTACCTATGAATCAGTGGCGCGCGGACAAACGAGCTGCGCCACGCAGGAACTGATCAATTCGACTGTTTAAAACTTCTACTGGCCAGTGTGGAATCGCGTTGTGTTTTAACTTCAGTTTAACATGACTTCCCGGGGTCGTAGAGGGCTGGGGTTAGGCTTCAAATGACCGTGTAGACCTAATGAACTTAAATATGAAAACCTTGTGTTTCTACCACATTCATAGCCAGCGTTATACGTCCCGTAGTGTGACCCCTCCCGGGGTTAATAACGTATGGTTCCCCGCGGGTTAGGAGAACAATTCCAACACCCCCGGATAGACCAGAGGACACTTCTGGCAGATGTGACCCCTGACCCTAACCATGGGCATCTAGTGAGTTAAATTGTTCACATTTTTGGCATTTAGCAGACGCCTTATTATTGCAAAGTGACTTACAATCGATACATTTGACTAAGCAAGTTGAATCAGCAATATGAACTAGGTAGTAGTGGGAATTACTCACTGAATCCATTGCATTGCAGTATTTTGGCTTGACTAGCGAGTTCGTGTTGTGATTTTCAAAAACTTTGAAAAGTATTTCCGTGTTTCAAAATAAAAGTCGGAACATTTTGATTGGTTGCCGACTTGCGGCCCAAATGACCGGACCGTGTCACATATAAATTATATCAAAATATGAGTAATAGATTGTTTGATTACATTGGGTCTTTAACCAGCAGTTTTTCAATAAAGTCTTTGGCCATGACACTGGTCTGGCTGAAAGAGTTCTCCTCAAACTCGTAGTTCATCCCCACAATGTTCAGTAGTGTCTCATCATCATTATCTCCTTGAAAAGGAGACATGCCACTCAACCTGTAAAATAGGGTGGTGTTAGGGAGACATTAGGGAGCTAGATACTAGCTAACACTGTAATACTGCATCCACAGTGAAGTTCAACCTGTCAGCTTATCTTTGGATACTCACAATATGTAGGTTATGACGCCAATACTCCTGTATAGACAAGAGATACAAAGAGTAATGAAAGACTGTATTCAAAACAAGAAGAACTACATCTAGCCTACCACAACTATGACTACTGCATGGTTAATCCAGGAGTGTTAGGGCCTATGGTATCCCTCTTTGTCTTATGAACAACTTAAGATACAAATGAAAATTAATATAGTTTAATTTGTCAGTATAATGCACCTATTTGCTCATAGTAACATGTAAAATGGTTTACCACATGTCAGCGGCCTCACTCAGGGGTTCATAGTTGATCACCTCAGGGGCTGGGAGGGAGTGAGGATGGGGGGAGGAGTGAAATAAATGCTTAAAAGCTTAAATCAAAGTGGGCGGAGCTTAAATCAAAGTGGGAGGAGCTTAAGTCAAAGTGGGCGGAGCTTAAGTCAAAGTGGGCGGAGCTTAAATCAAAGTGGGCGGAGCTTAAATCAAAGTGGGAGGAGCTTAAATCAAAGTGGGAGGAGCTTAAGTCAAAGTGGGCGGAGCTTAAGTCAAAGTGGGAGGAGCTTAAGTCAAAGTGGGCGGAGCTTAAATCAAAGTGGGCGGAGCTTAAATCAAAGTGGGAGGAGCTTAAGTCAAAGTGGGCGGAGCTTAAATCAAAGTGGGCGGAGCTTAAATCAAAGTGGGAGGAGCTTAAATCAAAGTGGGAGGAGCTTAAGTCAAAGTGGGAGGAGCTTAAGTCAAAGTGGGCGGAGCTTAGATCAAAGTGGGAGGAGCTTAAGTCAAAGTGGGCGGAGCTTAAGTCAAAGTGGGAGGAGCTTAAGTCAAAGTGGGAGGAGTTTAAGTCAAAGTGGGCGGAGCTTAAATCAAAGTGGGAGGAGCTTAAATCAAAGTGGGAGGAGCTTAAGTCAAAGTGGGAGGAGCTTAAGTCAAAGTGGGCGGAGCTTAAGTCAAAGTGGGAGGAGCTTAAGTCAAAGTGGGAGGAGCTTAAATCAAAGTGGGAGGAGCTTAAGTCAAAGTGGGCGGAGCTTAAGTCAAAGTGGGAGGAGCTTAAGTCAAAGTGGGAGGAGCTTAAGTCAAAGTGGGAGGAGCTTAAATCAAAGTGGGAGGAGCTTAAGTCAAAGTGGGCGGAGCTTAAGTCAAAGTGGGAGGAGCTTAAGTCAAAGTGGGAGGAGCTTAAATCAAAGTGGGAGGAGCTTAAATCAAAGTGGGAGGAGCTTAAGTCAAAGTGGGAGGAGCTTAAGTCAAGGTGGGAGGAGCTTAAGTCAAAGTGGGCGGAGCTTAAGTCAAAGTGGGCGGAGCTTAAGTCAAAGTGGGCGGAGCTTAAATCAAAGTGGGCGGAGCTTAAATCAAAGTGGGAGGAGCTTAAGTCAAAGTGGGCGGAGCTTAAGTCAAAGTGGGCGGAGCTTAAATCAAAGTGGGCGGAGCTTAAATCAAAGTGGGAGGAGCTTAAATCAAAGTGGGAGGAGCTTAAGTCAAAGTGGGCGGAGCTTAAGTCAAAGTGGGAGGAGCTTAAGTCAAAGTGGGCGGAGCTTAAATCAAAGTGGGAGGAGCTAAAGTCAAAGTGGGAGGAGCTTAAGTCAAAGTGGGCGGAGCTTAAGTCAAAGTGGGCGGAGCTTAAATCAAAGTGGGCGGAGCTTAAATCAAAGTGGGAGGAGCTTAAATCAAAGTGGGAGGAGCTTAAATCAAAGTGGGCGGAGCTTAAATCAAAGTGGGAGGAGCTTAAATCAAAGTGGGAGGAGCTTGTGTAAAAGTGGGCGGAGCTTAAATCAAAGTGGGAGGAGCTTAAGTCAAAGTGGGCGGAGCTTAAATCAAAGTGGGAGGAGCTTAAGTCAAAGTGGGCGGAGCTTAAATCAAAGTGGGAGGAGCTTAAATCAAAGTGAGAGGAGCTTAAGTCAAAGTGGGAGGAGCTTAAATCAAAGTGGGAGGAGCTTAAGTCAAAGTGGGCGGAGCTTAAATTAAAGTGGGAGGAGCTTAAGTCAAAGTGGGAGGAGCTTAACATACAGCTCATTAACATACACACACAGCTAATTAACATACATCTCATTAACATACAGCTAATTAGCATGAAGCTCATTAACATACAGCTCATTAACATACACACACAGCTAATTAACATACAGCTCATTAACATACAGCTCATTAGCATGAAGCTCATTAACATACAGCTCATTAACATACACACGCAGCTCATTAACATACAGCTCATTAACATACAGCTCATTAGCATGAATCTCATTAGCATGAATCTCATTAGCATACAGCTCATTAACATACACACAGCTAATTAACATACATCTCATTAACATACAGCTAATTAGCATGTTTATTTAGCATTAGCATTTTTTTTGTTTTTTTGACAGATCTGTCGTCTGTAACTTCAGTTTAACATGACTTCCCGGGGTCGTAGAGGGCTGGGGTTAGGCTTAAAATGACCGTGTAGACCTAATGAACTTAAATATGAAAACCGCGTGTTTCTATCACATTCATAGCCAGAGTTATACGCCCCGTAGTGTGACTCTATTTCCCTATCTATTTTGGACTTCTTGTCGTCTTTAACTTCAGTTTAACATGACTTCCCGGGGTCGTAGAGACCCGGGGTTAGGCTTAAAATGACCGTGTAGACCTAATGAACTTAAATATGAAAACCGCGTGTTTCTAACACATTCATAGCCAGAGTTATACGCCCCGTAGTGTGACTTTATTTCTATTTCTATTTTGGACTTCTTCTTCTTCTTCTTCTTCTTCTTCTTCTTCTTCTTCTTCTTCTTCTTCTTCTTCTTCTTCTTCTTCAAGTCCCAGGGCATAGAGATGTTTTGTCCCAGGACATAGAGATGCTTTTTTCGCCATTAACGAAAAAGCTCGTTTTCACTTCCGGTTCCAGACCTGGGATTCGAACCCAGTACCTATGAATCAGTGGCGCGCGGACAAACGAGCTGCGCCACGCAGGAACTGATCAATTCGACTGTTTAAAACTTCTACTGGCCAGTGTGGAATCGCGTTGTGTTTTAACTTCAGTTTAACATGACTTCCCGGGGTCGTAGAGGGCTGGGGTTAGGCTTCAAATGACCGTGTAGACCTAATGAACTTAAATATGAAAACCTTGTGTTTCTACCACATTCATAGCCAGCGTTATACGTCCCGTAGTGTGACCCCTCCCGGGGTTAATAACGTATGGTTCCCCGCGGGTTAGGAGAACAATTCCAACACCCCCGGATAGACCAGAGGACACTTCTGGCAGATGTGACCCCTGACCCTAACCATGGGCATCTAGTGAGTTAAATTGTTCACATTTTTGGCATTTAGCAGACGCCTTATTATTGCAAAGTGACTTACAATCGATACATTTGACTAAGCAAGTTGAATCAGCAATATGAACTAGGTAGTAGTGGGAATTACTCACTGAATCCATTGCATTGCAGTATTTTGGCTTGACTAGCGAGTTCGTGTTGTGATTTTCAAAAACTTTGAAAAGTATTTCCGTGTTTCAAAATAAAAGTCGGAACATTTTGATTGGTTGCCGACTTGCGGCCCAAATGACCGGACCGTGTCACATATAAATTATATCAAAATATGAGTAATAGATTGTTTGATTACATTGGGTCTTTAACCAGCAGTTTTTCAATAAAGTCTTTGGCCATGACACTGGTCTGGCTGAAAGAGTTCTCCTCAAACTCGTAGTTCATCCCCACAATGTTCAGTAGTGTCTCATCATCATTATCTCCTTGAAAAGGGGACATGCCACTCAACCTGTAAAATAGGGTGGTGTTAGGGAGACATTAGGGAGCTAGATACTAGCTAACACTGTAATACTGCATCCACAGTGAAGTTCAACCTGTCAGCTTATCTTTGGATACTCACAATATGTAGGTTATGACGCCAATACTCCTGTATAGACAAGAGATACAAAGAGTAATGAAAGACTGTATTCAAAACAAGAAGAACTACATCTAGCCTACCACAACTATGACTACTGCATGGTTAATCCAGGAGTGTTAGGGCCTATGGTATCCCTCTTTGTCTTATGAACAACTTAAGATACAAATGAAAATTAATATAGTTTAATTTGTCAGTATAATGCACCTATTTGCTCATAGTAACATGTAAAATGGTTTACCACATGTCAGCGGCCTCACTCAGGGGTTCATAGTTGATCACCTCAGGGGCTGGGAGGGAGTGAGGATGGGGGGAGGAGTGAAATAAATGCTTAAAAGCTTAAATCAAAGTGGGCGGAGCTTAAATCAAAGTGGGAGGAGCTTAAGTCAAAGTGGGCGGAGCTTAAGTCAAAGTGGGCGGAGCTTAAATCAAAGTGGGCGGAGCTTAAATCAAAGTGGGAGGAGCTTAAATCAAAGTGGGAGGAGCTTAAGTCAAAGTGGGCGGAGCTTAAGTCAAAGTGGGAGGAGCTTAAGTCAAAGTGGGCGGAGCTTAAATCAAAGTGGGCGGAGCTTAAATCAAAGTGGGAGGAGCTTAAGTCAAAGTGGGCGGAGCTTAAATCAAAGTGGGCGGAGCTTAAGTCAAAGTGGGAGGAGCTTAAATCAAAGTGGGAGGAGCTTAAGTCAAAGTGGGAGGAGCTTAAGTCAAAGTGGGCGGAGCTTAGATCAAAGTGGGAGGAGCTTAAGTCAAAGTGGGCGGAGCTTAAGTCAAAGTGGGAGGAGCTTAAGTCAAAGTGGGAGGAGTTTAAGTCAAAGTGGGCGGAGCTTAAATTTAAATCAAAGTGGGAGGAGCTTAAGTCAAAGTGGGAGGAGCTTAAGTCAAAGTGGGCGGAGCTTAAGTCAAAGTGGGAGGAGCTTAAGTCAAAGTGGGAGGAGCTTAAATCAAAGTGGGAGGAGCTTAAGTCAAAGTGGGCGGAGCTTAAGTCAAAGTGGGAGGAGCTTAAGTCAAAGTGGGAGGAGCTTAAGTCAAAGTGGGAGGAGCTTAAATCAAAGTGGGAGGAGCTTAAGTCAAAGTGGGCGGAGCTTAAGTCAAAGTGGGAGGAGCTTAAGTCAAAGTGGGAGGAGCTTAAATCAAAGTGGGAGGAGCTTAAATCAAAGTGGGAGGAGCTTAAGTCAAAGTGGGAGGAGCTTAAGTCAAGGTGGGAGGAGCTTAAGTCAAAGTGGGCGGAGCTTAAGTCAAAGTGGGCGGAGCTTAAGTCAAAGTGGGCGGAGCTTAAATCAAAGTGGGCGGAGCTTAAATCAAAGTGGGAGGAGCTTAAGTCAAAGTGGGCGGAGCTTAAGTCAAAGTGGGCGGAGCTTAAATCAAAGTGGGCGGAGCTTAAATCAAAGTGGGAGGAGCTTAAATCAAAGTGGGAGGAGCTTAAGTCAAAGTGGGCGGAGCTTAAGTCAAAGTGGGAGGAGCTTAAGTCAAAGTGGGCGGAGCTTAAATCAAAGTGGGAGGAGCTTAAGTCAAAGTGGGCGGAGCTTAAGTCAAAGTGGGCGGAGCTTAAATCAAAGTGGGCGGAGCTTAAATCAAAGTGGGAGGAGCTTAAATCAAAGTGGGAGGAGCTTAAATCAAAGTGGGCGGAGCTTAAATCAAAGTGGGAGGAGCTTAAATCAAAGTGGGCGGAGCTTAAATCAAAGTGGGAGGAGCTTAAGTCAAAGTGGGCGGAGCTTAAGTCAAAGTGGGCGGAGCTTAAATCAAAGTGGGCGGAGCTTAAATCAAAGTGGGAGGAGCTTAAATCAAAGTGGGAGGAGCTTAAGTCAAAGTGGGCGGAGCTTAAGTCAAAGTGGGAGGAGCTTAAGTCAAAGTGGGCGGAGCTTAAATCAAAGTGGGAGGAGCTAAAGTCAAAGTGGGAGGAGCTTAAGTCAAAGTGGGCGGAGCTTAAGTCAAAGTGGGCGGAGCTTAAATCAAAGTGGGCGGAGCTTAAATCAAAGTGGGAGGAGCTTAAATCAAAGTGGGAGGAGCTTAAGTCAAAGTGGGAGGAGCTTAAGTCAAAGTGGGAGGAGCTTAAATCAAAGTGGGAGGAGCTTAAGTCAAAGTGGGCGGAGCTTAAGTCAAAGTGGGAGGAGCTTAAGTCAAAGTGGGAGGAGCTTAAATCAAAGTGGGAGGAGCTTAAATCAAAGTGGGAGGAGCTTAAGTCAAAGTGGGAGGAGCTTAAGTCAAGGTGGGAGGAGCTTAAGTCAAAGTGGGCGGAGCTTAAGTCAAAGTGGGCGGAGCTTAAGTCAAAGTGGGCGGAGCTTAAATCAAAGTGGGCGGAGCTTAAATCAAAGTGGGAGGAGCTTAAGTCAAAGTGGGCGGAGCTTAAGTCAAAGTGGGCGGAGCTTAAATCAAAGTGGGCGGAGCTTAAATCAAAGTGGGAGGAGCTTAAATCAAAGTGGGAGGAGCTTAAGTCAAAGTGGGCGGAGCTTAAGTCAAAGTGGGAGGAGCTTAAGTCAAAGTGGGCGGAGCTTAAATCAAAGTGGGAGGAGCTAAAGTCAAAGTGGGAGGAGCTTAAGTCAAAGTGGGCGGAGCTTAAGTCAAAGTGGGCGGAGCTTAAATCAAAGTGGGCGGAGCTTAAATCAAAGTGGGAGGAGCTTAAATCAAAGTGGGAGGAGCTTAAATCAAAGTGGGCGGAGCTTAAATCAAAGTGGGAGGAGCTTAAATCAAAGTGGGCGGAGCTTAAATCAAAGTGGGAGGAGCTTAAGTCAAAGTGGGCGGAGCTTAAGTCAAAGTGGGCGGAGCTTAAATCAAAGTGGGCGGAGCTTAAATCAAAGTGGGAGGAGCTTAAATCAAAGTGGGAGGAGCTTAAGTCAAAGTGGGCGGAGCTTAAGTCAAAGTGGGAGGAGCTTAAGTCAAAGTGGGCGGAGCTTAAATCAAAGTGGGAGGAGCTAAAGTCAAAGTGGGAGGAGCTTAAGTCAAAGTGGGCGGAGCTTAAGTCAAAGTGGGCGGAGCTTAAATCAAAGTGGGCGGAGCTTAAATCAAAGTGGGAGGAGCTTAAATCAAAGTGGGAGGAGCTTAAATCAAAGTGGGCGGAGCTTAAATCAAAGTGGGAGGAGCTTAAATCAAAGTGGGAGGAGCTTGTGTAAAAGTGGGCGGAGCTTAAATCAAAGTGGGAGGAGCTTAAGTCAAAGTGGGCGGAGCTTAAATCAAAGTGGGAGGAGCTTAAGTCAAAGTGGGCGGAGCTTAAATTAAAGTGGGAGGAGCTTAAGTCAAAGTGGGAGGAGCTTAACATACAGCTCATTAACATACACACACAGCTAATTAACATACATCTCATTAACATACAGCTAATTAGCATGAAGCTCATTAACATACAGCTCATTAACATACACACAGCTCATTAACATACATCTCATTAACATACAGCTCATTAGCATGAAGCTCATTAACATACAGCTCATTAACATACACACACAGCTCATTAACATACATCTCATTAACATACAGCTCATTAGCATGAAGCTCATTAACATACAGCTCATTAACATACACACAGCTCATTAGCATACATCTCATTAACATACAGCTCATTAGCATGAATCTCATTAGCATGAATCTCATTAGCATACAGCTCATTAACATACACACACAGCTAATTAACATACATCTCATTAACATACAGCTAATTAGCATGAAGCTCATTAACATACAGCTCATTAACATACACACACAGCTCATTAACATACATCTCATTAACATACAGCTAATTAGCATGAAGCTCATTAACATACAGCTCATTAACATACACACACAGCTCATTAACATACAGCTCATTAACATACAGCTCATTAGCATGAAGCTCATTAACATACAGCTCATTAACATACACACACAGCTAATTAACATACAGCTCATTAACATACAGCTCATTAGCATGAAGCTCATTAACATACAGCTCATTAACATACACACGCAGCTCATTAACATACAGCTCATTAACATACAGCTCATTAGCATGAATCTCATTAGCATGAATCTCATTAGCATACAGCTCATTAACATACACACAGCTAATTAACATACATCTCATTAACATACAGCTAATTAGCATGTTTATTTAGCATTAGCATTTTTTTGTTTTTTTGACAGATCTGTCGTCTGTAACTTCAGTTTAACATGACTTCCCGGGGTCGTAGAGGGCTGGGGTTAGGCTTAAAATGACCGTGTAGACCTAATGAACTTAAATATGAAAACCGCGTGTTTCTATCACATTCATAGCCAGAGTTATACGCCCCGTAGTGTGACTCTATTTCCCTATCTATTTTGGACTTCTTGTCGTCTTTAACTTCAGTTTAACATGACTTCCCGGGGTCGTAGAGACCCGGGGTTAGGCTTAAAATGACCGTGTAGACCTAATGAACTTAAATATGAAAACCGCGTGTTTCTAACACATTCATAGCCAGAGTTATACGCCCCGTAGTGTGACTCTATTTCCCTATCTATTTTGGACTTCTTGTCGTCTTTAACTTCAGTTTAACATGACTTCCCGGGGTCGTAGAGACCCGGGGTTAGGCTTAAAATGACCGTGTAGACCTAATGAACTTAAATATGAAAACCGCGTGTTTCTAACACATTCATAGCCAGAGTTATACGCCCCGTAGTGTGACTTTATTTCTATTTCTATTTTGGACTTCTTCTTCTTCTTCTTCTTCTTCTTCTTCTTCTTCTTCTTCTTCTTCTTCTTCTTCTTCTTCTTCTTCTTCTTCTTCTTCTTCTTCTTCTTCTTCTTCTTCTTCTTCTTCTTCTTCTTCTTCTTCTTCTTCTTCTTCTTCTTCTTCTTCTTCTTCTTCTTCTTCTTCTTCTTCTTCTTCTTCTTCTTCTTCTTCTTCTTCTTCTTCTTCTTCTTCTTCTTCTTCTTCTTCTTCTTCTTCTTCTTCTTCTTCTTCTTCTTCTTCTTCTTCTTCTTCTTCTTCTTCTTCTTCTTCTTCTTCTTCTTCTTCTTCTTCTTCTTCTTCTTCTTCTTCTTCTTCTTCTTCTTCTTCTTCTTCTTCTTCTTCTTCTTCTTCTTCTTCTTCTTCTTCTTCTTCTTCTTCTTCTTCTTCTTCTTCTTCTTCTTCTTCTTCTTCTTCTTCTTCTTCTTCTTCTTCTTCTTCTTCTTCTTCTTCTTCTTCTTCTTCTTCTTCTTCTTCTTCTTCTACTTCTTCTTCTTCTTCTTCTTCTTGTTCTTCTTCTTCAAGTCCCAGGGCATAGAGATGTTTTGTCCCAGGACATAGAGATGCTTTTTTCGCCATTAACGAAAAAGCTCGTTTTCACTTCCGGTTCCAGACCTGGGATTCGAACCCAGTACCTATGAATCAGTGGCGCGCGGACAAACGAGCTGCGCCACGCAGGAACTGATCAATTCGACTGTTTAAAACTTCTACTGGCCAGTGTGGAATCGCGTTGTGTTTTAACTTCAGTTTAACATGACTTCCCGGGGTCGTAGAGGGCTGGGGTTAGGCTTCAAATGACCGTGTAGACCTAATGAACTTAAATATGAAAACCTTGTGTTTCTACCACATTCATAGCCAGCGTTATACGTCCCGTAGTGTGACCCCTCCCGGGGTTAATAACGTATGGTTCCCCGCGGGTTAGGAGAACAATTCCAACACCCCCGGATAGACCAGAGGACACTTCTGGCAGATGTGACCCCTGACCCTAACCATGGGCATCTAGTGAGTTAAATTGTTCACATTTTTGGCATTTAGCAGACGCCTTATTATTGCAAAGTGACTTACAATCGATACATTTGACTAAGCAAGTTGAATCAGCAATATGAACTAGGTAGTAGTGGGAATTACTCACTGAATCCATTGCATTGCAGTATTTTGGCTTGACTAGCGAGTTCGTGTTGTGATTTTCAAAAACTTTGAAAAGTATTTCCGTGTTTCAAAATAAAAGTCGGAACATTTTGATTGGTTGCCGACTTGCGGCCCAAATGACCGGACCGTGTCACATATAAATTATATCAAAATATGAGTAATAGATTGTTTGATTACATTGGGTCTTTAACCAGCAGTTTTTCAATAAAGTCTTTGGCCATGACACTGGTCTGGCTGAAAGAGTTCTCCTCAAACTCGTAGTTCATCCCCACAATGTTCAGTAGTGTCTCATCATCATTATCTCCTTGAAAAGGGGACATGCCACTCAACCTGTAAAATAGGGTGGTGTTAGGGAGACATTAGGGAGCTAGATACTAGCTAACACTGTAATACTGCATCCACAGTGAAGTTCAACCTGTCAGCTTATCTTTGGATACTCACAATATGTAGGTTATGACGCCAATACTCCTGTATAGACAAGAGATACAAAGAGTAATGAAAGACTGTATTCAAAACAAGAAGAACTACATCTAGCCTACCACAACTATGACTACTGCATGGTTAATCCAGGAGTGTTAGGGCCTATGGTATCCCTCTTTGTCTTATGAACAACTTAAGATACAAATGAAAATTAATATAGTTTAATTTGTCAGTATAATGCACCTATTTGCTCATAGTAACATGTAAAATGGTTTACCACATGTCAGCGGCCTCACTCAGGGGTTCATAGTTGATCACCTCAGGGGCTGGGAGGGAGTGAGGATGGGGGGAGGAGTGAAATAAATGCTTAAAAGCTTAAATCAAAGTGGGCGGAGCTTAAATCAAAGTGGGAGGAGCTTAAGTCAAAGTGGGCGGAGCTTAAGTCAAAGTGGGCGGAGCTTAAATCAAAGTGGGCGGAGCTTAAATCAAAGTGGGAGGAGCTTAAATCAAAGTGGGAGGAGCTTAAGTCAAAGTGGGCGGAGCTTAAGTCAAAGTGGGAGGAGCTTAAGTCAAAGTGGGCGGAGCTTAAATCAAAGTGGGCGGAGCTTAAATCAAAGTGGGAGGAGCTTAAGTCAAAGTGGGCGGAGCTTAAATCAAAGTGGGCGGAGCTTAAATCAAAGTGGGAGGAGCTTAAATCAAAGTGGGAGGAGCTTAAGTCAAAGTGGGAGGAGCTTAAGTCAAAGTGGGCGGAGCTTAGATCAAAGTGGGAGGAGCTTAAGTCAAAGTGGGCGGAGCTTAAGTCAAAGTGGGAGGAGCTTAAGTCAAAGTGGGAGGAGTTTAAGTCAAAGTGGGCGGAGCTTAAATCAAAGTGGGAGGAGCTTAAATCAAAGTGGGAGGAGCTTAAGTCAAAGTGGGAGGAGCTTAAGTCAAAGTGGGCGGAGCTTAAGTCAAAGTGGGAGGAGCTTAAGTCAAAGTGGGAGGAGCTTAAATCAAAGTGGGAGGAGCTTAAGTCAAAGTGGGCGGAGCTTAAGTCAAAGTGGGAGGAGCTTAAGTCAAAGTGGGAGGAGCTTAAGTCAAAGTGGGAGGAGCTTAAATCAAAGTGGGAGGAGCTTAAGTCAAAGTGGGCGGAGCTTAAGTCAAAGTGGGAGGAGCTTAAGTCAAAGTGGGAGGAGCTTAAATCAAAGTGGGAGGAGCTTAAATCAAAGTGGGAGGAGCTTAAGTCAAAGTGGGAGGAGCTTAAGTCAAGGTGGGAGGAGCTTAAGTCAAAGTGGGCGGAGCTTAAGTCAAAGTGGGCGGAGCTTAAGTCAAAGTGGGCGGAGCTTAAATCAAAGTGGGCGGAGCTTAAATCAAAGTGGGAGGAGCTTAAGTCAAAGTGGGCGGAGCTTAAGTCAAAGTGGGCGGAGCTTAAATCAAAGTGGGCGGAGCTTAAATCAAAGTGGGAGGAGCTTAAATCAAAGTGGGAGGAGCTTAAGTCAAAGTGGGCGGAGCTTAAGTCAAAGTGGGAGGAGCTTAAGTCAAAGTGGGCGGAGCTTAAATCAAAGTGGGAGGAGCTAAAGTCAAAGTGGGAGGAGCTTAAGTCAAAGTGGGCGGAGCTTAAGTCAAAGTGGGCGGAGCTTAAATCAAAGTGGGCGGAGCTTAAATCAAAGTGGGAGGAGCTTAAATCAAAGTGGGAGGAGCTTAAATCAAAGTGGGCGGAGCTTAAATCAAAGTGGGAGGAGCTTAAATCAAAGTGGGAGGAGCTTGTGTAAAAGTGGGCGGAGCTTAAATCAAAGTGGGAGGAGCTTAAGTCAAAGTGGGCGGAGCTTAAATCAAAGTGGGAGGAGCTTAAGTCAAAGTGGGCGGAGCTTAAATCAAAGTGGGAGGAGCTTAAATCAAAGTGAGAGGAGCTTAAGTCAAAGTGGGAGGAGCTTAAATCAAAGTGGGAGGAGCTTAAGTCAAAGTGGGCGGAGCTTAAATTAAAGTGGGAGGAGCTTAAGTCAAAGTGGGAGGAGCTTAACATACAGCTCATTAACATACACACACAGCTAATTAACATACATCTCATTAACATACAGCTAATTAGCATGAAGCTCATTAACATACAGCTCATTAACATACACACACAGCTAATTAACATACAGCTCATTAACATACAGCTCATTAGCATGAAGCTCATTAACATACAGCTCATTAACATACACACGCAGCTCATTAACATACAGCTCATTAACATACAGCTCATTAGCATGAATCTCATTAGCATGAATCTCATTAGCATACAGCTCATTAACATACACACAGCTAATTAACATACATCTCATTAACATACAGCTAATTAGCATGTTTATTTAGCATTAGCATTTTTTTTGTTTTTTTGACAGATCTGTCGTCTGTAACTTCAGTTTAACATGACTTCCCGGGGTCGTAGAGGGCTGGGGTTAGGCTTAAAATGACCGTGTAGACCTAATGAACTTAAATATGAAAACCGCGTGTTTCTATCACATTCATAGCCAGAGTTATACGCCCCGTAGTGTGACTCTATTTCCCTATCTATTTTGGACTTCTTGTCGTCTTTAACTTCAGTTTAACATGACTTCCCGGGGTCGTAGAGACCCGGGGTTAGGCTTAAAATGACCGTGTAGACCTAATGAACTTAAATATGAAAACCGCGTGTTTCTAACACATTCATAGCCAGAGTTATACGCCCCGTAGTGTGACTTTATTTCTATTTCTATTTTGGACTTCTTCTTCTTCTTCTTCTTCTTCTTCTTCTTCTTCTTCTTCTTCTTCTTCTTCTTCTTCTTCTTCTTCTTCAAGTCCCAGGGCATAGAGATGTTTTGTCCCAGGACATAGAGATGCTTTTTTCGCCATTAACGAAAAAGCTCGTTTTCACTTCCGGTTCCAGACCTGGGATTCGAACCCAGTACCTATGAATCAGTGGCGCGCGGACAAACGAGCTGCGCCACGCAGGAACTGATCAATTCGACTGTTTAAAACTTCTACTGGCCAGTGTGGAATCGCGTTGTGTTTTAACTTCAGTTTAACATGACTTCCCGGGGTCGTAGAGGGCTGGGGTTAGGCTTCAAATGACCGTGTAGACCTAATGAACTTAAATATGAAAACCTTGTGTTTCTACCACATTCATAGCCAGCGTTATACGTCCCGTAGTGTGACCCCTCCCGGGGTTAATAACGTATGGTTCCCCGCGGGTTAGGAGAACAATTCCAACACCCCCGGATAGACCAGAGGACACTTCTGGCAGATGTGACCCCTGACCCTAACCATGGGCATCTAGTGAGTTAAATTGTTCACATTTTTGGCATTTAGCAGACGCCTTATTATTGCAAAGTGACTTACAATCGATACATTTGACTAAGCAAGTTGAATCAGCAATATGAACTAGGTAGTAGTGGGAATTACTCACTGAATCCATTGCATTGCAGTATTTTGGCTTGACTAGCGAGTTCGTGTTGTGATTTTCAAAAACTTTGAAAAGTATTTCCGTGTTTCAAAATAAAAGTCGGAACATTTTGATTGGTTGCCGACTTGCGGCCCAAATGACCGGACCGTGTCACATATAAATTATATCAAAATATGAGTAATAGATTGTTTGATTACATTGGGTCTTTAACCAGCAGTTTTTCAATAAAGTCTTTGGCCATGACACTGGTCTGGCTGAAAGAGTTCTCCTCAAACTCGTAGTTCATCCCCACAATGTTCAGTAGTGTCTCATCATCATTATCTCCTTGAAAAGGAGACATGCCACTCAACCTGTAAAATAGGGTGGTGTTAGGGAGACATTAGGGAGCTAGATACTAGCTAACACTGTAATACTGCATCCACAGTGAAGTTCAACCTGTCAGCTTATCTTTGGATACTCACAATATGTAGGTTATGACGCCAATACTCCTGTATAGACAAGAGATACAAAGAGTAATGAAAGACTGTATTCAAAACAAGAAGAACTACATCTAGCCTACCACAACTATGACTACTGCATGGTTAATCCAGGAGTGTTAGGGCCTATGGTATCCCTCTTTGTCTTATGAACAACTTAAGATACAAATGAAAATTAATATAGTTTAATTTGTCAGTATAATGCACCTATTTGCTCATAGTAACATGTAAAATGGTTTACCACATGTCAGCGGCCTCACTCAGGGGTTCATAGTTGATCACCTCAGGGGCTGGGAGGGAGTGAGGATGGGGGGAGGAGTGAAATAAATGCTTAAAAGCTTAAATCAAAGTGGGCGGAGCTTAAATCAAAGTGGGAGGAGCTTAAGTCAAAGTGGGCGGAGCTTAAGTCAAAGTGGGCGGAGCTTAAATCAAAGTGGGCGGAGCTTAAATCAAAGTGGGAGGAGCTTAAATCAAAGTGGGAGGAGCTTAAGTCAAAGTGGGCGGAGCTTAAGTCAAAGTGGGAGGAGCTTAAGTCAAAGTGGGCGGAGCTTAAATCAAAGTGGGCGGAGCTTAAATCAAAGTGGGAGGAGCTTAAGTCAAAGTGGGCGGAGCTTAAATCAAAGTGGGCGGAGCTTAAATCAAAGTGGGAGGAGCTTAAATCAAAGTGGGAGGAGCTTAAGTCAAAGTGGGAGGAGCTTAAGTCAAAGTGGGCGGAGCTTAGATCAAAGTGGGAGGAGCTTAAGTCAAAGTGGGCGGAGCTTAAGTCAAAGTGGGAGGAGCTTAAGTCAAAGTGGGAGGAGTTTAAGTCAAAGTGGGCGGAGCTTAAATCAAAGTGGGAGGAGCTTAAATCAAAGTGGGAGGAGCTTAAGTCAAAGTGGGAGGAGCTTAAGTCAAAGTGGGCGGAGCTTAAGTCAAAGTGGGAGGAGCTTAAGTCAAAGTGGGAGGAGCTTAAATCAAAGTGGGAGGAGCTTAAGTCAAAGTGGGCGGAGCTTAAGTCAAAGTGGGAGGAGCTTAAGTCAAAGTGGGAGGAGCTTAAGTCAAAGTGGGAGGAGCTTAAATCAAAGTGGGAGGAGCTTAAGTCAAAGTGGGCGGAGCTTAAGTCAAAGTGGGAGGAGCTTAAGTCAAAGTGGGAGGAGCTTAAATCAAAGTGGGAGGAGCTTAAATCAAAGTGGGAGGAGCTTAAGTCAAAGTGGGAGGAGCTTAAGTCAAGGTGGGAGGAGCTTAAGTCAAAGTGGGCGGAGCTTAAGTCAAAGTGGGCGGAGCTTAAGTCAAAGTGGGCGGAGCTTAAATCAAAGTGGGCGGAGCTTAAATCAAAGTGGGAGGAGCTTAAGTCAAAGTGGGCGGAGCTTAAGTCAAAGTGGGCGGAGCTTAAATCAAAGTGGGCGGAGCTTAAATCAAAGTGGGAGGAGCTTAAATCAAAGTGGGAGGAGCTTAAGTCAAAGTGGGCGGAGCTTAAGTCAAAGTGGGAGGAGCTTAAGTCAAAGTGGGCGGAGCTTAAATCAAAGTGGGAGGAGCTAAAGTCAAAGTGGGAGGAGCTTAAGTCAAAGTGGGCGGAGCTTAAGTCAAAGTGGGCGGAGCTTAAATCAAAGTGGGCGGAGCTTAAATCAAAGTGGGAGGAGCTTAAATCAAAGTGGGAGGAGCTTAAATCAAAGTGGGCGGAGCTTAAATCAAAGTGGGAGGAGCTTAAATCAAAGTGGGAGGAGCTTGTGTAAAAGTGGGCGGAGCTTAAATCAAAGTGGGAGGAGCTTAAGTCAAAGTGGGCGGAGCTTAAATCAAAGTGGGAGGAGCTTAAGTCAAAGTGGGCGGAGCTTAAATCAAAGTGGGAGGAGCTTAAATCAAAGTGAGAGGAGCTTAAGTCAAAGTGGGAGGAGCTTAAATCAAAGTGGGAGGAGCTTAAGTCAAAGTGGGCGGAGCTTAAATTAAAGTGGGAGGAGCTTAAGTCAAAGTGGGAGGAGCTTAACATACAGCTCATTAACATACACACACAGCTAATTAACATACATCTCATTAACATACAGCTAATTAGCATGAAGCTCATTAACATACAGCTCATTAACATACACACACAGCTAATTAACATACAGCTCATTAACATACAGCTCATTAGCATGAAGCTCATTAACATACAGCTCATTAACATACACACGCAGCTCATTAACATACAGCTCATTAACATACAGCTCATTAGCATGAATCTCATTAGCATGAATCTCATTAGCATACAGCTCATTAACATACACACAGCTAATTAACATACATCTCATTAACATACAGCTAATTAGCATGTTTATTTAGCATTAGCATTTTTTTTGTTTTTTTGACAGATCTGTCGTCTGTAACTTCAGTTTAACATGACTTCCCGGGGTCGTAGAGGGCTGGGGTTAGGCTTAAAATGACCGTGTAGACCTAATGAACTTAAATATGAAAACCGCGTGTTTCTATCACATTCATAGCCAGAGTTATACGCCCCGTAGTGTGACTCTATTTCCCTATCTATTTTGGACTTCTTGTCGTCTTTAACTTCAGTTTAACATGACTTCCCGGGGTCGTAGAGACCCGGGGTTAGGCTTAAAATGACCGTGTAGACCTAATGAACTTAAATATGAAAACCGCGTGTTTCTAACACATTCATAGCCAGAGTTATACGCCCCGTAGTGTGACTTTATTTCTATTTCTATTTTGGACTTCTTCTTCTTCTTCTTCTTCTTCTTCTTCTTCTTCTTCTTCTTCTTCTTCTTCTTCTTCTTCTTCTTCAAGTCCCAGGGCATAGAGATGTTTTGTCCCAGGACATAGAGATGCTTTTTTCGCCATTAACGAAAAAGCTCGTTTTCACTTCCGGTTCCAGACCTGGGATTCGAACCCAGTACCTATGAATCAGTGGCGCGCGGACAAACGAGCTGCGCCACGCAGGAACTGATCAATTCGACTGTTTAAAACTTCTACTGGCCAGTGTGGAATCGCGTTGTGTTTTAACTTCAGTTTAACATGACTTCCCGGGGTCGTAGAGGGCTGGGGTTAGGCTTCAAATGACCGTGTAGACCTAATGAACTTAAATATGAAAACCTTGTGTTTCTACCACATTCATAGCCAGCGTTATACGTCCCGTAGTGTGACCCCTCCCGGGGTTAATAACGTATGGTTCCCCGCGGGTTAGGAGAACAATTCCAACACCCCCGGATAGACCAGAGGACACTTCTGGCAGATGTGACCCCTGACCCTAACCATGGGCATCTAGTGAGTTAAATTGTTCACATTTTTGGCATTTAGCAGACGCCTTATTATTGCAAAGTGACTTACAATCGATACATTTGACTAAGCAAGTTGAATCAGCAATATGAACTAGGTAGTAGTGGGAATTACTCACTGAATCCATTGCATTGCAGTATTTTGGCTTGACTAGCGAGTTCGTGTTGTGATTTTCAAAAACTTTGAAAAGTATTTCCGTGTTTCAAAATAAAAGTCGGAACA
>NW_027663089.1:0-13156 GCF_963989245.1 Nansenia antarctica | reverse complement strand
TCCCACTCCTTGCCTTGTGTACCTGGAACTGTTTACCCTTCACACAATCACACTGACATGCTGCCTCTCTTTCCCAGAATCCTCTCTTAACACTGTGGCTTTGTCTCAACCCGCAGAGCTTTCTTCTTTGTGACGGAAAACATTCCAAACATGGCTGTTTATCTGCTGCAAGTTGTTTAATGAGAGACAGAGAGGGAGAGGAGAGGGAGAGTCGGTATGGTAGGATAAGTCAGGTTTTTCAAGCTAGCACCGATCCTGCCTTCTTCTTCCACACACACACACACACACACACACACACACACACACACACACACACCCCACCGTAGTTCTAGACCAGACTGCTGGAGCTGACTACAGCAGCTCATTAAGAGTGGGTCTTTTTCTTTTTTCAAAATGGCTGCCCATGCTCCATATTATAATTGAGAACATGTGGTGGAGATTCATTAGGCTACGTTGATATGTTGCCGTGTGTTCGAGAGGCTAACGACCCGGTGTCTGCTGCTGCTGCTGCTGTCTGCCTGCTTGCTCGCTCCTACATTTCCACCAGTGGCCCAATTGTGGGTCCTAGCCTAGGTGCCACTTTTCACCGACATGTAGCCATTGTTTAAGGTGCAGCTGCTACATTTATCCTCATCTTTGATATAGTCAAATTAAAAAACCTGTCTGCGAGCTGCAGGCTCTGCTCAGATTAATTAAGTAGGCTAATTAGCATACGAGGCGACGGTGTGTGGCAGGGATTTGAAGGGTTGGATGTGAAATCTCCTCCCCCTTTCACAGTGAATATTATTAAAATTGATACCCTGAAGGGCTGCCCAAATATCGCTGGGAAAGATCGGCGGGGGCGGGCGGGGGGGGGGGGGGATGTGGGGGTCGCGCAAACTGCTAAGAGAGCACTGGCGACTCTCGAACTGATGATCAATGGGAAACGGTTCGTTCATTGAAAAGTATCGGCTCCGTCTGTTGCTTCTATAGATTTATGGTAATCACCAGACCCCTCTAATCAAACACACATTCCATACGCGCCCCCCCCCCTCCCAACCCCCCCCCCTCTCCCTTCATTGATTGGACGCCCTAAATAGCAACCACGGCTGCCTTGGCCAGATCAGTCATGTGACCAGGCCCAGAGGACCCAGGGGTTGTGGCGCTGTGAAAGTCACGTCTCTGTCGACGGCAGAGTTCAGTCAGCAAGCGTCGGACTAGCGAGGGACGCTGTTTAGCTTCAGCCAGTGTGTGTCTGTGTGTGTGTGTGTGTGTGTGTGTGTGTGTGTGTGTGTGTGTCTGTGTGTCTGTGTGTCTGTGTGTGTGTCTCTGTGTGTGTGTGTCTCTGTGTGTGTGTGTGTGTGTGTCTCTGTGTGTGTGTGTCTCTCTCTGTGTGTGTGTGTGTGTGTTAGGGATGGACGGTTTCCAATTATTGAAACCGAAAAACCGTCAGAGAGTAAAACCGCGGTTTTCCGGTTAACCGAAAATACAGTAAAAAAAAAAAAAACACAGTCGCAACACATTTAGGGTACTTAGTTTCACAAATATAAGTGGAAAGGCAGACTTTTGTAAGCTACACCATACATGAAAACACATGAACACTTAACACACCAGCTCCGCTGATCCAGGGTGCACGCCTGCACGGAAGATCATCTCTTGGAACAGCGTCTTCATTGAATGAACTGCTTTCTCAATATCTTGGTTCTTAGACAAAGTTTCAGCTGCTGCTCAATGTATTTAAATATTTGAATACTGCTCAATAATCACTGAAATATTAGACTTAGAATTATGCAGTGAACATACTTAAAGCTTTTCATAAAAACCACATGCTGCGAGACTGACTCGTCCTGAACTGTCGTAAGTCAATCAACAAAGAATGCCCCATCAAAATAAAAGTGCCCATGGTAGAGCTGTCAAAATAGAGCTTTCAAAATAAATGTACTAATACAGATAGAGATAAATACAGAACTACCTTTGCGTCACTAAGTGACCGTGTATCTTCTGAGACATGCGTTCTGTCATCACTTTCAGTAGCGCCTTCACACACAGTGGCGCTGTGCACAAACACTCTTGATCCGTATAGCTCTTGTTTTATTATATTGTGGTTTAGTAAATACTGCACTTGGAGTTACATTCAATGCATGATTTGTGCTATAGAACATAAATAAAGTTTGATTGATTGATTGATATCAAATCAAATCACATTTTATTTCTATAGCGCATTTCTCACAAAAGTGACCCAATGCGCTTTACAGAGAGCAGCGAAAATGATCTTATTAAATGTAAGCGAGTAATTGTAAAAAAACCTTTCCTATCTACCAATAACTGAAGGCAACTATCTTTCCCATAGAGTGATTCGTTACCCTTAAATATAATCCCAATTAGATATTAATCCTCAGTTATTCTTCACAACTGACCAAACCTCTCACTCATTGCGCGGCAGATTCAGACTGTATCATTGTTATTTTCACACACGACAAACATGTGACATGTTCCAGTTTTATTCTTATTCTATTTTATTCTTCAAAAAAAAAAAAAAAAAAAAAAAAAAAATCCGGTTTCAGACGGTTTTGATAAAAAACCGTTTCTATTTTTATAAACCCCGGTTTTCGGTTTAACCGAAAAACCGTCCATCCCTAGTGTGTGTGTGTGTGTGTGTGTGTGTGTGTGTGTGTGTGTGTGTGTGTGTGTGTGTGTGTGTTAGGGATGGACGGTTTCCAATTATTGAAACCGAAAAACCGTCAAAGACTAAAACCGGGGTTTTCCGGTTAACCGGAAAAAAAAGAAGAAAAAAAGAAAGAAAAAAGAGCGCCAATTTCAAATAATTGAGCCCTACTGCTACAATACACTCATGTCGAACACCATTAAAACACCGTAAGCACAGTCGCAACACATTTAGGCTACTTAGTTTCACAAATATAAGTGGAAAGGCAGACTTTTGTAAGCTACACCATACATGAAAACACATGAACACTTAACACACCAGCTCCGCTGATCCAGGGTGCACGCCTGCACGGAAGATCATCTCTTGGAACAGCGTCTTCATTGAATGAACTGCTTTCTCAATATCTTGGTTCTTAGACAAAGTTTCAGCTGCTGCTCAATGTATTTAAATATTTGAATACTGCTCAATAATCACTGAAATATTAGACTTAGAATTATGCAGTGAACATACTTAAAGCTTTTCATAAAAACCACATGCCGCGAGACTGACTCGTCTTGAACTGTCGTAAGTCAATCAACAAAGAATGCCCCATCAAAATAAAAGTGCCCATGGTAGAGCTGTCAAAATAGAGCTTTCAAAATAAATGTACTAATACAGATAGAGATAAATACAGAACTACCTTTGCGTCACTAAGTGACCGCGTATCTTCTGAGACATGCGTTCTGTCATCACTTTCAGTAGCGCCTTCACACACAGTGGCGCTGTGCACAAACACTCTTGATCCGTATAGCTCTTGTTTTATTATATTGTGGTTTAGTAAATACTGCACTTGGAGTTACATTCAATGCATGATTTGTGCTATAGAACATAAATAAAGTTTGATTGATTGATTGATATCAAATCACATTTTATTTCTATAGCGCATTTCTCACAAAAGTGACCCAATGCGCTTTACAGAGAGCAGCGAAAATGATCTTATTAAATGTAAGCGAGTAATTGTAAAAAACCTTTCCTATCTACCAATAACTGAAGGCAACTATCTTTCCCATAGAGTGATTCGTTACCCTTAAATATAATCCCAATTAGATATTAATCCTCAGTTATTCTTCACAACTGACCAAACCTCTCACTCATTGCGCGGCAGATTCAGACTGTATCATTGTTATTTTCACACACGACAAACATGTGACATGTTCCAGTTTTATTCTTTGAACAACATAGAATATACAATAGAATAGAAAACGTAAACAAAAACATCTATAAATATAAATACAAACGAGTGCAAATTGAGCGCAAGCAGGTAAAACAATTGTGCAAAGACATCACGGATCACATTAATTCTAATTCACAACGGCTTATTAAATAATAATAATATAGAATAGAATAGCAAACGTAAATAACATCATCTATAAATATAAATACAAACGAGTGCAAATTGAGTGGAAAAAAAAAAAAAACGGTTTCAGACGGTTTTGATAAAAAAACGTTTCTATTTTTATAAACCCCGGTTTTCGGTATAACCGAAAAACCGTCCATCCCTAGTGTGTGTGTGTGTGTGTGTGTGTGTGTCTCTGTGTGTCTCTGTGTGTGTGTCTCTCTGTGTGTGTGTCTCTGTGTGTGTGTCTCTGTGTGTGTGTGTCTCTCTGTGTGTGTGTGTGTGTGTGTGTGTGTGTGTGTGTGTGTCTCTGTGTGTCTCTGTGTGTGTGTGTGTGTGTGTCTGTGTCTCTCTGTGTGTGTGTCTCTGGGTGTGTGTGTGTCTCTCTCTCTGTGTGTGTGTGTGTGTGTGTGTGTGTCTGTGTGTCCGTCCCTGACAGAGGCACTTCAATCAAAAAGCTGAAGATCCCTGAGAGCTGTGTGTGTGTGTGTGTGTGTTTGATTCTCTGACTGACCCCGGTGATTAACATTATTAAAGCCTGTCTGTAATCATCTTTTTGCGTTCTGGCTGCACGCTAGGTGGCCCTTAATCCTGCAGTCCTGATTGTGTTCACAGCCGTGGAGAGAGCGGAGGAAGAGGATGAAAATAGGTTCTGTTCTGTGTGTGTGTGTGTGTGTGTGTGTGTGTAAAACTTTGGACGTGGGCTATGGTGGCTGATGGTGATGTTGTGGTGGTTTTAGAGCAGCAGGACAGTTCGTCCCTCATTTCGTAGGCCTGATTGATCTGAAAGGCAACGTCTAGGCCAACATGCAGGGGTGCAAACTTGTCACCTTTCTGCAAATTAGCCGTTTTCACCTCCAAAATAAATAGGTCATCCGTGTGATTCGTGAAGATCTGCGCAAAAAATATTTTGGGATCCAAGTCACATGATGCGCGAGCTAACTAATCTTCCTGTCTGCTAAACTCCGCCGCTGAAATAACTTTTAGCTTCAGGCAGCTAGGTACAATTCCAGACAGCGTGGAGAACACATAAAATATCGCGTGGAGAACACATAGGGCTTTCACACCGGCAAACAACCGTGCCGGTTCGCGTTCGCGTTTGAGAACCTCCGAACGTTGGCGCTGTGTGTGAACGCGGGCTCGTTTGCCAGACAGCGCCAACGTTCTGAGGTTCTCAAACGCGAACGCGAACCGGCAGGGTTCTTTGCCGGTGTGAAAGCCCTAACAGTCACCTGTTTCCGAAGTAGTTATGCAGGTGTTATGGTCAGGGCTGCCGCTACTTACACGCGCATCATTGTTAGACCACTGTTAGTGCTAGAAATATCCATTTAGCACCGTTAGTGCTAGCGTTATCCCTCTAAGGTTAGCCGTGCATTGATCATTTTCTTCGTTTAAAAATAAATAAATAAATGTTGTCACCTTTTTGGGCCATCACCAGTTTGCACCCCTGAACGTGATTGCCTGTAGGTGGCTGAATTGTCAGTTCATAGGAAGTAGGCTATGTTAATTATGCTCTAATGTTTGGGGTGCTGAATACGCCCCCCCCTCTCTCCTCCCCAACTGGCGTTGGTGACGAGTCATACCTCAATAGAACAAATAAGCAAAAACTAACAGACAATATTTTCTACGATAGACTAGAATTTCCTAGATAGCTGCAAACCTCTTCTAACCTGTTATTATTCAGCATCATCTACCCCCCCCACCCCCCTCACCCCCCGGCCGCATAACCGCATGCCAGTCCGTGCCAGCCACACGCCACCCCCCCCCTGACCTCTCGTCTGTGCGGTTGTCCCCCCTGCAGGTTGGGCGACCAGTTCTACAAGGACGCCATTGAGCAGTGTCGCAGCTACAATGCCCGCCTGTGTGCCGAGCGCAGCGTGCGGCTGCCCTTCCTGGACTCCCAGACGGGTGTGGCGCAGAACAACTGCTACATCTGGATGGAGCGCCACCACCGCAGCCCCGGTGGGTACACACCACACACACACTCACACACACACTCACACACGACACACCACCGCAGCCCCGGTGGGTACACACCACACACACACTCACACTCACACACGACACACCACCGCAGCCCCGGTGGGTACACACCACACACACACTCACACCCCCCTCACACACGACACACCACCGCAGCTCTGGTGGGTACAAAACACACACACACACACACACACATACACAAACACACACACCACCGCAGCCCTGGCGGGTACAGAACACACACCACTCTGGCGGGGGGTGGGGTTTAGGACGATGCATGGCTGTAGGGAGAGCATGGCTTTGTGGTGGGTGGTGAGGTAGTGGGTAGTGGGTGGTCTAGTGGGTAGTGGGTAGTGGGTAGTATGTGGATAGTGAGTTGGACTCGTCATCAGAAGGTCATGAGTTCAAATCCCACTTGGGGAACACCACCACTAGTGCGCCCTTGAGTAAGGCACGCAGCTCTAAGTCACTCCAGGGAGACTGTCTTTGAGAATGTAATCTCTAATTGTAAGTCGTTTTTGATAAAAGCGTCTGCTAAATGGATAAAATGTTACCGTGCTTTGTGGCGGAGAGTGTCACCTGTGTGACTTAATATGGCCTCCGCAGCCACTAATGGCAGCAGCTCTTAGTTAGCCACGCTTACCTCAGCATTGTTACCAAAATGTGTCTGTGTATCGTGATGATATCGTCAAATAGTCTAATGTTTGTCTAGCCTAATTTTTAACAGGAAAGAAGCACCCTTCCACATCCATAGAGTTGTCGGGACATTTACATTACATTTACTATTGTAGACATTTAGCAGATGCCGCTTTATCCAAAGACGAGTACATTCGTCTAAGTGAGTGAATCATCTACACATGACTCATCGTAAGGAAAACAAATCTATGCTGGACCACCAAGCATGTCTCGTACATCATAGGGTTGTTTATCACACCGTTGCATCACCTTCTGTTAGGAGGGAGGGTAAACCCTGTGTGTGTGTGTGTGTGTGTGTGTGTGTGTGTGTGTGTGTCTGTGTGTGTGTGTGTGTGTGTGTGTCCCTGTGTGTGTCTGTGTGTGTCTGTGGGGGCGGCTGTGGCTCAACCGGTAGAGCTGGCGTCTAATGATCACAAAATCGGCAGCTCGCAGCGGTTCGAATCCCCGGCGAGCCACATGCCGAAGTGTCCCTGAGCAAGGCACTAAACCCTTAATTGCTCTGAGGTCTTCCCTTCCAGTCCCTTGCCTAGATCCCCCCTCTAGAGCATAAATGCATTTCGTTGTACTTACTTTGAATCCCTTTCCCTGTGTGTGTCTGTCTGTGTGTCTGTCTGTGTCTCTGTCTGTGTGTCTGTGTGTGTCTGCATCTGTGTGTCTGCGTGTGTGTGTCTGTGAGCATCTCTGTGTGTCTGTGCATGTCTCTGTGTGTCTCTGTGTGTCTCTATGTGTGTCTGTATGTCTGTGCATGCGCATGCGCAGGTGTGGCTGCAGGTCAGATGTACACGTATCCCGCCCGCTGCTGGAGGAAGAAGAGGCGGCTGCACACCTCCATGGACCCCCGCCTGCGCCTCTGCGGTCTGCAGCTGGGTAAGAGGAACACCGTCGCTGCTAGCTGCGCTAGCTGCGCTAGTACCACCCCGCGTCACAACTGCGACCTCTAGTCTTAACACTCTTAACACAGTCTTAAAAGCCATGAGGGGTCATTTGACCCCTGTGAGTAAATAAAAACATAAAAAGAAATCAAGGTCTTTCTTTCAAGTTTTTGAAAATAGACATGGGTCATTGAAAGTGCTTTAATTCCCCTCTCTCTCTCTTTTTAATTGTTGTCTGTGAGCGGATAGTTCCTATTATATCAATTCTCATCTAGATCTGTCTCAAACTATGCCTTGTTGGGTCCTTGAATTTGAGGGAATTGAGTCTTGAAAGTCTTGGAAAGGTGCTTGAGTTTGATGTTTCAGAAGGTGTGGGAACCCTGTTACACACAATCCACATGTACTAAGGGAATTAGGTCCATTCTCAATGTGCAGGGTTCACTTACGATAGCTTCCACAACCACCTGCGTCTCTCTGCTGGCTCTCACTGTAACCTCAGCCCAGCCTCAGCCTTCACCCTCCCCCCACCCCCCACCCCCCACCTCCCACCCCCACCCCCACCCAACTCACTCCATCATCCCTGGTGCTGACTGATTATGATCTGGAATAATCTAACTAAAAGCACTATCATTCAATTTCTCTGTGGGAAAACGAATAGCCCTGCTAGTCACTTTTCATAAACCTCCACCCCCCCCCCTTAAAATAAAAAAAAAGAATAATAAAAAAAAAAAGATTCCGTTCAGTGAGGTGGTAAACTTGTTTCGTGAGAACTAGAACATGTAATTACATTTTGCGGTACTGGGAGCAGGCGGGACGGGGACGGCTGTAGACTGGATTTAATAAACGGTGAAATGGGAGAGCTTTGTGTGCGCCACTCAGCGAGGACCCAACGCTGCCCACACACTCACATTCTCACCCACGGCCATTTATTTATACCCCTTTCACTCACTGAGTACCGTGAGTGTGTGTGTGCGTGTGTGTGTATGCGCATCTCTTGTGTATGCTCTTTCGCTCTCGCTCTATCTCTCTTTCTCTTTCTCTTCATCCATTCCCCCACCTTCTCTCTTTCGCTCTCGCTTCATCCATCCCCCCCCCCACCTTCTCTCCCCCCTCAGATGCTAGACACGTAGTCCCTCTCAGTCCCCCCCCCCCCCCCCTCCTCACTGCCATGTTGGCTGTGGCTTACCTGGCCAGCACACCTGAGCTCAGGTAACTGGACAGACAGTTCTGTGGCTTGGGGCCTCCGGGGAGGAAACACTAGTCTGAAGAATAGGCTCCTCGTGAGGACAGTTCACCCAGCTTCATTCTCTCTCTACCCGCTTCCTCTCAGTTCCTCTCAGACAAAAAAATGATGGTTCTCAGAAACTTTTATTTTTTTTATGAAGAACAATACTGACAACATTGTATTATTGTTCCCACACTTCTTTTTGGGCTCAAACTGGCATCTAAGTTACTTGTATCACAGGGACTTTGTTGGCAGAATTAATATGTTAGGGACATGGAGATGGTGAGAGATTGTGAGAGATTGTGAGAGAGGGGGAGGGAGAGAGAGAGAGAGGGGGAGGGAGAGAGAGAGAGAGGGGGGGGAGAGAGAGAGAGAGAGAGAGAGAGAGGGAGAGAGAGAGAGAGAGAGGGGAGAGAGAGAGAGGGGGAGAGGGAGAGAGGGGGAGAGAGGGAGAGAGAGCGAGAGAGAGAGAGAAGCCTTGGCGTATGAAACCCAGCCTTTGTCTCACTCACACGCCCCATTGTGTTGGTCTACCCTGAGCTGAGCTCTCCATCAGTCGCTGTACAGTGTAACCCTCTGCCTGTCACTAAAGACAGCCCTGCCAGAGGGACAGTCTCCCTGGAGGAGAGAGTCTCCCTGGGGGGGGGTTGACTGGGCTGGATCAGCCTGGAGGTCTCCACAGAGGGGGCTCATGTCTGCCTGTAGCTGGGCAGAGGTAGAGCAGGGCTGGATCTCCTGTAGCTGGGTAGAGGTAGATCAGGGCTGGATCCAGAGTAAGGGCTGGCTGGCTGGCTGGCTGGGCTGAGGGTGGTTGAGACTCAGGCTGCATGCAGAATCAGCTTCGCGCTGCAGGCTCTGCTGGCTGTGCTATTTATATCTCCCTGTCTCCCGGGGAGGGGGGGGGGCGGGGGGGAGGGAGGGGGGAGGCTGTCTAGTCACGGAGAGTTGAAAGTCAACGTGTGTAGACACAATGGAGGGAGGGGGGTGGAGGGGTGGGGTGGGGGGGCTGCCGGCTGCCGAGGAGAGGAGCCCCTTAGCTGAACATAGAATGTCTGCTTCCACCTTCTTCTCCTCTTCCTCCTCCTCCTCCTCCTCTGCTGTCTTCACCTCCTCCTTATGCAGACTGTCGCCTCTCATCATCAGCAGCATGTTTAGCGCCCGGAGCCCAGAGCCTTCTGACTGGGTGTCTACGGAGGGAGATGAGAGGCTGCAGTGTGTAGGGAATGAGCTGGAGTTGAGGCTTTCAAGTCTGTCCTCCCTCCCTCCCTCTGTCTCTCTCTCTCTCTTTCTCCCTCTCACTCTCTCTCTCTCTCCCTCCCTCCCTCCCTCTCACTCTCTCACTCACGCTTACTCACACTCTCTCTCACTCTCTCTCTCTCTTCTCTCTCTCTCTCTCTCTCTCTCTCTCTCTCTCTCTCTCTCTCTCTCTGTGGGAGGATGGGAGAAAGAGAGGAGGGATGGCGTGCAGGATAGGTCGATGGCCGAAATCGAACCAGGGAGACCCTGCGATTATGTGGCCATGCGTACCCTGACCTATTCATGTTCTGTTTAGTCTTTTACTCCCCAGCCCAACACAGAAAGACACATCTAGACATGTCTACACTCAGACCTTTAATTGAACCCCCAAAGAAAACATATTTTCCCCAACAGGAGAACAATATTTAAAACTATGGAGTGGAAAGAGAGAGGAGACTTGTTCTGGTTAGAGGTTAGCTTAACGCGTTAGCTTAACGGGTTAGTTTAACGGGTTAGTTTAACAGGTTAGTTTAACAGGTAGTTTAACGGGTTAGTTTAACAGGTTAGTTTAACGGGTTAGTTTAACGGGTTAGTTTAACGGGTTAGTTTAACGGGTTAGTTTAACGGGTTAGTTTAACAGGTTAGTTTAACAGGTTAGTTACAGGTTGTCTGTGTCTGTCTCCTCCAGACGGAGGCCTGTCAGCCAAGGACACGCTGCCCTCCCAGGGCACCACCCTGGAGGCCCTGCTGCGGGGGGAGGGCCTGGACAAGAGGAACAACTCCAAGGATGAGGAGAGCCTGCTGGAGATCCAGGTGAGGGGGGGGGGGGTATTACTGGTCTGGTGGTGGTGGGGGGGGATACTGGTCTGGTGGTGGTGGTGGGGGGGGGGGGGGGGTTACTGGTCTGGTGGTGGGGTGGTGGTGGTGGGGGGGGGGGGGTTACTGGTCTGGTGGGGGGGTTACTGGTCTGGTGGGGGGTTACTGGTCTGGTGGGGGGGTTACTGGTCTGGTGGGGGGGTTACTGGTCTGGTGGGGGGGTTACTGGTCTGGTCTGGTGGGGGTTACTGGACTGGTGGGGGGTTACTGGTCTGGTGGGGGGTTACTGGTCTGGTGGGGGGGTTACTGGTCTGGTGGGGGGGTTACTGGTCTGGTGGGGGGGTTACTGGTCTGGTCTGGTGGGGGTTACTGGTCTGGTGGGGGGTTACTGGACTGGTGGGGGGGTTACTGGTCTGGTGGGGGGGGTTACTGGTCTGGTGGGGGGTTACTGGTCTGGTGGGGGGGTTACTGGTCTGGTGGGGGGTTACTGGTCTGGTGGGGGGTTACTGGACTGGTGGGGGGTTACTGGTCTGGTGGGGGTTACTGGTCTGGTGGGGGGTTACTGGTCTGGTGGGGGGTTACTGGTCTGGTGGGGGTTACTGGACTGGTGGGGGGGTTACTGGTCTGGTGGGGGGTTACTGGTCTGGTGGGGGGTTACTGGTCTGGTGGAGGGTTACTGGTCTGGTGGGGGGTTACTGGTCTGGTGGGGGGGGGTTACTGGTCTGGTGGGGGGTTACTGGTCTGGTGGGGGTTACTGGTCTGGTGGGATGCTACTGGTCTGGTCTGGTGGGAGGGTTACTGGTCTGGTGGGGGGGTACTGGTCTGGTCTGGTGGGGGGGTTACTGGTCTGGTGGGGGGGTTACTGGTCTGGTGGGGGTTACTGGTCTGGTGGGGGGGTTACTGGTCTGGTGGGGGGGTTACTGGTCTGGTGGGGGGGTTACTGGACTGGTGGGGGGGTTACTGGTCTGGTGGGGGTTACTGGTCTGGTGGGGGGGTTACTGGTCTGGTGGGGGGTTACTGGTCTGGTGGGGGGTTACTGGTCTGGTGGGGGGGTTACTGGACTGGTGGGGGGGGTTACTGGTCTGGTGGGGGTTACTGGTCTGGTGGGGTGGGGGGGTTACTGGTCTGGTGGGGGGTTACTGGTCTGGTGGGGGGTTACTGGTCTGGTGGGGGGGGTTACTGGTCTGGTGGGGGGGTTACTGGTCTGGTGGGGGGTTACTGGTCTGGTGGGGGGTTACTGGTCTGGTGGGGGGGTTACTGGACTGGTGGGGGGGTTACTGGTCTGGTGGGGGGGGTTACTGGTCTGGTGGGGGGGTTACTGGTCTGGTGGGGGTTACTGGTCTGGTGGGGGGGTTACTGGACTGGTGGGGGGGGTTACTGGTCTGGTGGGGGGTTACTGGTCTGGTGGCGAGGGGGGGGGAGGGGGGGGGGGGGCGGTTACTGGTCTGGTTTTGTGGGGGGGCGGGGGTTATTGGTCTGGGGGGGGGTTACTGATCCCTCTCCTTCCACCACAGAGGGTCCTGGTTACTGGTCTGGTGGGGGGGTTACTGGTCTGGTGGGGGGTCTTATTGGTCTGGTGGGGGGGTTACTGGTCTGGTAGGGGGGGGTCTTACTGGTCTGGTGGGGGAGGGGGGGGGTCTTACTGGTCTGGTGGGGGGGTTACTGGTCTGGTAGGGGGGGGGGAGTCTTATTGGTCTGATCCCTCTCCTTCCACCACAGAGGGTCCTAGAGGCTGACGCAGCTGAAGATGCTTTCCATGATGACGACGACTATGAAGTGGACACCCCCAAAAGGAGACACCGGGGAAAAGGCAGAGTGAGTGATCCACAGAAAGTAGCCTGCTGCTAATGCTGCTAGCGTGCTTAAGATGTACCCTGCTGCTAATGCTAGCGTGCTTAAGATGTACCCTGCTGCTAATGCTAGCATGCTCATGATAACTCCATAACTCATTCATAGATTCACTCACTCACTCATTGCGGTTGCATTATTTGCATTACAGTCAGCTAGGGTTATGCAGTTATACCGTATACCGCGGTTCTTGAAAATAGCAACGGTATTTTGTCAATACCGTCATAAAACCGTCCTAAAGCAATACCGTATTTTCCGGATTATAAGTCGCTCCGGAGTATAAATCGCATCAGTCAAAAAATGCGACATTAAGGGGAAAAAAACATATATAAGTCGCACTGGACTATAAATCGCATTTATTTAGAAATATATTTCACTAAATCCAAGACCAAGAACAGACATTTAATCTGGAAAGGCAAGTTTATTCAACTACACAATAGCACACAGAACAACAGGCTGAA
>NW_027663090.1:20000-22500 GCF_963989245.1 Nansenia antarctica | reverse complement strand
ACCTGTTTGTCTTTACAAAATATTTCATTTTTTCAAAAGTACTTCAAGGAGCTGTAGGCTTGGGGGGGGGGGGGGGGGCTAGAATAAAATGCAGAAGGATTAGATTGTTATGATGAATTTCTGTCTAATCCTTCTAATCTCATTCTAGGGGGTTGGCAGTTCCTGCGGTCGAAGGTACTAACCAAATCTTAAACTCACCCTATTTCTTACATAATTCACTGCTTATGACCAGACGCACATAGGGTTAGCTACATAGGGGAACTGGAACACAATGGCGGACTATATGGAGATTAGGGTGTCATTTGATACACAGCCAGAGTGTCATACGTTCAAAGACTCATAGAAACAGAGGGGCGACTCTGTAGAAAAGGATTGTCTGGCAACACACAATAAAAGGACACATTATCTGATTGTCTGTCACAGAATACAGGCAGGCTGAGTAGAGTCACAGATAGACACAGAGTCTGTCTCTCTCCTGTGTATTTGTGTTTCCCTGCCTCATGATGGCCATGGCTTAATGTTATAATAACTCAGCTGATGCAGCAGATTTGATGGATGTGGATTGCATAAGAGTGGATCTGTGCAGACTGTGTGTGTGTGTGTGTGTGTGTGTGTGAGTGTGAGTGTGAGTGTGAGTGTGAGTGTGAGTGTGAGTGTGAGTGTGAGTGTGAGTGTGAGTGTGAGTGCACGAACGTGTGCGTGCGGTGTGCAAGATTCTTCGTAAGTTTTGGTTGATTTAATTGACATAATGTGTTGTTTTCCGGAGTTGATTGTCTAATATCCTTGATAACCATGCTTAAAGGGGAGGTTCACTTCCATACACTGGAAAAAAATGGTTCTTATCCCAAATTTTGGACAAAGGAGGAAACCAACCACCAGGTCATTACTGGGTTCCATGGTGATTGGAGAATGTCTGGGGGTTAAAAGTTCAGAGAATGCCTATATCCTCTTTAAGACTACATACTACGTCAGTGGAGGCCAGCCTTGCTGCCCACTGAGGTACTGAGGTAAAGGACGTGGGCCTGGTCATTTCCCAGGTGCCCCAGCTGCTGCACCATGAAGTCAAAGGCACTACAAATCCCCGGGTTCTTAGCAGTAGAAAAGCTCATAGCTACCACAGTGGAGCTATAGGCAGCCCGGGACTTCTAGTCGCTCAAAAATAAGGCACTTCTACAAACACGGCCACGTCACCAAGTCCTTACAGTGTGGCTGTAGTATGTGTACATCATCTGCACCAGGAGTCTCCAGTGTATATTCAACTTTGTTTTTAGAAAGGCCCTCTCTAAAAAGACACAATGGCATAGAAATCAGCGAAAGTCCGAGCCTGTAGCACAGGTTCCGGTCTGTTCCCTGGCAGCGGGTCGAGTGTCCTCTCGACGAAGAGAAGACGAGAGACGCGGGGACCGTAGGAGGCAGTTTAGTGGTGCTGTTCGATCGATCCGTCCCTCCTTCTCTCCCTCTCGGCGTCCTCTCTCTCTCTCTCTCGTAGGGCAGTAGCAGGGTCGGAGGAGGCGTTAGAGAAAAAACTGCCGACCGGGGGGGGGGTCAGATGTGGGGGACACGATGATCAGCGGCCCCCCGCAGGGAACCCCTCCTTAGACCCCGTCTTTTTCTGTTTTCGTTTTGACCCCCCCCCGGTTCCCTTGTCTCTGCCTTTCTCTCTCTTTCTCTTCTCACTTCATGCTCTCTCTCTCTCTCTCTACACCTCGTTTCTCTCCGTCTCCCTCTCTCTCTCTCTCTTACAACCTCCTCGCTGGCTCTTTCCTCCTCCTCCTCCTCCTCCTCCTCCTCACACCACCGTCTCGTTGCCTTTCCCGGGTTTGATCCAATTGTCCCCCGGCGCCCGTTTGCCCTTCCCGGCCGCCCGCCCGTCCCTGACCAGCCGGGCCGAGCAGCGCTGCCAGGTGTGGAGCGTCTTGGCCGACCAGATCCACATGCCCGACGTGATGCCCACCAGGAGGGACATGAAGATCCGCAGCATCTCCGACGCCACGTACGACTCCCTGGCCGAGGCCCGCAGGTCCCCCCAGTGGGACAGCTGGTAGAGGTAGCAGGCGATGACCGTGGAGGCCGGCACCGTGTAGAGGACGGAGAACACGCCGATCTTCACCATCAGCCTCTCCAGCTTGTCGGTCTTGGCGCCGTCTTTCTGCAGGTTGGAGCGGATCTTGAACAGAGCCACCAGCCCCGCGCAGATGAACAGGGTTCCGATCAGGAGGTAGGTGGCCAAGGGGGCCACCACGAAGCCGGTCAGCGCCTCCTGCTGCTGGTTGCCGACGTAACAGAGCCCCGTGAGGTCGTCGGCGTCCACCAAGCGCATGATGAGGATGACGATGGTTTTGACTGCCGGGATGGCCCAGGCGGCGATGTGGAAGTAGGAGCTGTGCATCTCGATGGCCTCGTGACCCCACTTTAACCCTGCGGCCAGGAACCAGGTCAGAGTCAGGATCACCCACCTACGAGGAGCAGAGAGACAGGATTAGACGGTGTCACACACAAC
>NW_027663090.1:12500-15000 GCF_963989245.1 Nansenia antarctica | reverse complement strand
GAAAGACTCAGCAACCAATCAGTGACCAGGAGAGGGCTAATAAAGGCGGGGCCTGAGCTGAAGAGTTGGGTTGACTCCTCCCCTAAATTCAGAATCTGATAACTGACTCCACTGGGCTGTGTCCTACTGACAAACTCCAGAACCAGTGTTTATTCCGGCTGTGGGTTATATTTTTATTGGCCGTATTTTTAGAAATAAAAAACCGTCTCGCTCCCTGAAACAGGATAGTAATACATTTATTTTAATCCGTTAATGGCCTTAAAAAAAGAAGAAGAAAAAAACCAGGCTGGATCTCAACCACAGATTCAACTTCCTCCAAAGGGCCTTCAACTGAACTGTCTATTATTGACATTCTGATTCTGAATATTATTACCTACATAATGCATCTCTATCCAGCCTAGTCCCCGCTGTTTGTTGGTCCGTACTGCCCTTAGACAAACCTGTTTAGCAGTTCACTTTCAATGGGAAAGGAGTTTTTTTGGTGTTGCCTGCTTCTCCTGACTTGTATTTGAATGCAAAAACCAACCCGTACTGTTTCATTTCATTTTGATTACTGACCTTGTGGACATGCAGATGCCGGACTAGATACTAGATTCACATTCCATGGGAGACGGGAGACAGGGGGAGTGGGGGGGAGGAATAACACTTTCAGGAGAAAGCAAACAGAATGTAGTCTATAGGGGTGAGAAATGCACTTCTTCAGACTCAATGCTGCTCATATAAGCACTGGGTTTCCCCTTTGTTATTACATTTAGGGGGATTTAAGTGAAAATGGATTGGAAGCAATAACACCCCTCAGACCCCCCCTCTACCCCTGTCAACCATGAATAATGCTCACCATCCCCCCTCTTCTGCCCCATGGTGTCCCCGAGGTCAACTCCTGAGTAATTAGCCCGAGACTGGAACAATGGCACCCGGCATGGAGTTGATGGCTATCAGGGGTGTGGGGGCAGTGTGTGTGTGTGTGTGTGTGTGTGTGTGTGTGTGTGTGTGTGTTGGCGGAGGGACTATGGGGAGGGGTGTGTGATAAGCTGCTAAACTGCGGTCTTTTTTTAAATCTGAATTTGGGGCCTGTTGACAATTGCCTACAACATGAAAAACACCCAACAATGTAAAACATCCTACATGGCCTTGTACCACATAATATGCCTCCAGTATATTACAGGCTGGCTGAGTAGACGCTGTCAGCCAGAAGTTCAGCCAAAAGTTGGAGGCGGGCCCTGGAGAGAGAGGGGCTGAGATTGACAAGCTAAACACCACATAACAGTGACACCACGGTTAATGACCACAATTAGTCTAAAGCCATCAACTGTTTATTGGCAACATCAACAACCATCTCAATCACTGCCAGTTTAAATGAACCAGACCCAGCAGACATAATGCAAGATATATGGGTCTGCTCTGTCCATGACAGCTGATGGGGTACGTGTGAAAATAATGGATCCAGCTTTCTTCATTTTTTTACATTGAGAAGGGAGAAAAAAGTATTCAAGGGTCTTCAACACACCTCTACCAACGAGTCAATAGTTTGGGTAGGTGGGACTCTATACATTTGAATACATCTTTATAGCCAGTGCAGACAGCCAACAACAGTAAGCCTCTGGAAGTTCATTGAGAGACTCATTTGGTGTGGGAAGATGTCAAGGATAATACACAACAAGGTCCTGAAGACGAATCACGATAGGTGGATTTCCTGTCTGTGTGTATAGAAGTTGGAAACCAATGTGCCTGCAGACAGTACGCCAGGAAAATATGTAATTCATGGGAGGCAACATGTCTGGCCGTGTAAGGCTATCGATTTGTTGTCCCTACTTCACATATGGTTATTATCAGAGTTTCATATGCAGGGTGTCAACGACAATTATTAACTAACATTTTAAATCGTATGTAGCATGTGTTTTCTTTTGATTTTCAATTTGATGCCGGCCCCACATTATGAACAACACCACAGGCAGTCTGAACAGGAAAGGTTGAACTCCTATAAGGGTACAGCGTTTCCTCTGGCATGGTCTATGTCTGTACGACAACATCTATATAACGTCAAAGTTGGACTGTTTTCTGTGTGTATCCGAACACAAACACATGGTTGTTGTAGAAGGAGGTTCTTATGCTAACCTTTAAGGCAGAGAGTGGAAGGCTCTACCCTGAAGAGGAAAGGAGAGACACAAGTGTGTATCAGTCATTGGATAGTGTCTTATGGCTCACCGCCCAATACCCCAGTCCTTGAAGTGTGGTATTAATAGGGCTGAAAACCCCTTGGAATGATGTGTGTGTGTGTGTGTGTGTGTGTGTGTGTGTGTGTGTGTGTGTGTATGTGTGTGTGCGTGTGTGTATGTGTGTATGTGTGTGTATATGTGTGTCTTGGATGGTTGCTCTGATATACTGGGGGTCCAGTCTGGTGTAACAAGCTCACATTACTTCATGGCTTCGTAAGAGAGAGGGGGGGGGGGGGGGTTCAGTGCGCTGTCAACAGGTTTCTCTCTCTCTCCCCCTGAACCAT
>NW_027663090.1:0-2500 GCF_963989245.1 Nansenia antarctica | reverse complement strand
TTGTTCACCCTGAGAGAGTGCCGTGCTGGCACAGGATTCCTACAGCTAAGCCATGGAAATTGTACCATAACGTTTTACGAGAGTAAAAAAGTACCCTTTAGGGAAAGTGTTCAAGTCATGCAGCATTGCCACGAGCAGATACATATGGAATTATTAATGAGTGAAACGTCTTGCTTCGCTTCGTATCAGGAGTTAGACTTCACAGGTCTTACGTGGTGGAAAGCTCAAACTCAAGATCCACTCATGTAACTCAGACATGTGTGTAAAAAATGTCAAAGGGAAATTTACGTGAGTATTCGATCTCTAGTTAGTACATACACAGTCCAAAATCGTTTAGCCAATTATGCTATGTATGCTAATAATAACCACACCATTTAGAGTTTGTATCAGCTTTTTATCCATTAGATCAGGGGTGCCCAACCTTTTTTGAACCAAGATCTACTTTACAAGTAGCCAGTCTGCCAAGATCTACCAGTCTAGTTTCAACATCGCAAACGTACACGCACATACTACAAACACACACACACACACACACACACACACACACACACACACACACACTCACACACACACACACACACACACACACACACACACACACACACACACACACACACACACACACACACACACACACACACACAGTTGCCAGTCTGCATAGGGAGCCATAGCACAAACCCTCCCTCTCTCTCTCTCTCACTCACACACAGACAGTTGGCAGTCTGCCATAGCCAACTACTGATCCAACTGCACCCAACAAACAGAAAACTAAACCAGATACTGTCGAATATTTCTCTGTTTCAGTGATAAAAGAAGAGGTGAAAAATCCTGGCCAAAGTTTTAAAAGTATTTATTCAAAAAAGGTCGGGTCCTCAGATTACAGGCACACAAAACAGTCACAGTCGAGATAGTCAGCAGAGCAGGCCGCTCGAGCCTCTGCACAGAAGTTTTATAGCGGCCCTCAGCCAATCACATCACAGTATGTTCTTGGCCAATCATGACCCTTCCTTCTAGGCCTCTGATTGGCCTAGACCCTCGGGGGCGTGCATATGCGTGTGTGTGTGACTGCGCATGCGCGACAATTCAAAAGATCTTCCCGAGATCTTTTGTATTGAAATAATAAAAGTATTTAATAAAGTGTATTTGAAGTAATAAAAATATACGTGTAATATGTGTAAAATATACGTGAATATATGTGTAAAATATACGTGAATATAAGAAGGCTATTAATGTGTAAAAATATACTACAATACAAAACAGGTAGTTCCCTAGTTTGAAAGGAGGAAATAAACGCATTTCTCTGCCTTAGTGGGAGACCTGGCACTGGGAAGGAGGCAGCTAGTTTCTCGTAGTCAGGGCTGTAGGAGCTGGTTGCAAGGCGTAGGCAGGCTACAAGGTGTCATCAGCCACTGTGGATCTGTCATCGAAAAGGCAATCTGCAGCCTCGAGATAGAAACGCTTTTTCACAATTTCGCCATCCTTGAATGTCTTCTTGTGTTTAACAAGAACGTGACTGAAGCTATCGTTGCAGCCTTACCCTGAAAACTATACGTTTTCGCTCTTTTGCCACATTTCCCTTCTTCGAAATAGCTATCGTAGATTTGCAGATCAGACAAACGCACCCAATATGACATAGTGAAAAAAAAGTCCTCCTCCCATTCTGGATGGAAGTTGGAAGTTTTTGGTTTCTTACTTGGTCCAGCTTCCCCACTAATTTTTATACGCTTTCTTTAGTATTATATAGTAAATAGTAGAAATTGGAAGGCTATCTAGGTAATTAGCTCGCCAGTGTTTTGCAGTTGGCGCGGTTGACCGTGCGTGCGTGGTGAACCGTGTGTTAGTAAAGATGAGATCTCAGACTGGCTTACCTGTACGTCAGTCAAGTGCCAAATTCCATAGTGATGATGGATGATAGGCTAACCTCTTACGGTTTCTTCAATGCCATGCGATCTACCCATACTACCTTTGCGATCGACCGGTCGATCGCGATCGACGTATTGGACCATCAAAATAATCTGTGGATCTACTGTTGTGCTGAGTGACTAGTGGTTTTTGAGTGTGGTTCGGTTTCGGTTTCAGTTTTTGAAAATACATTACGGTTATTAATGTTTGCCTTTTATTTAAACAATAAACGCATTATGAAATAAAGACCATAAAATGAGTCGAGAGGTCTAAACTAAAAGCCTTCAAAACCTTCAATGGACTTGATGGAAAAAGATGAAAACATTCCTCTGCTGTATCGTGTGCGTAGGAGAAATAAACAAATTATTTGAATTGATTTGGGTTCAGGATGCGCAATGGATTGTGGTCAGCCATTGCAGTTAAATACCACTTTATCTGTGCTAAACTGTGTCGAATATGTTACACACATTTGGTAGACCGTGAAGCACTTATCTACAGGACAATGTTATAAACACTGTCTACTGTACAGGTCCACAGACCGATAAAAGGCTGTCTGAGCACCACCACCTCTCTCCTCTCTCTCCCCCAGAGAATGTTG
>NW_027663091.1:5000-19301 GCF_963989245.1 Nansenia antarctica | reverse complement strand
CTAAATTAAAGCATCAAAGCGTCAAAACATCATCAAGACATTGTCTGTTAGAATCAAAGGCTTTTTTAAAGAGAGGCCCTCCCTCCCCCCCCTCCCTCCCTCCTCCCCCCCCATTCCCCCCCTCCCTCCCCCCAGCGCGGTTGCGTCTCTTACAGGCAGACTGGAGTGGTGAGCAGAGTGAGTCATAAACACTAATGGTTCAGAGCTTGCAGGGCCGCCGGGCCCTCCTCTGATCTGCCCTGTTACCCAGACCGCTGGGCCGCATCCCCAGGCCTTAGATCAGGCCAGGCCCAGGCCTTACACCAGGCTAGACCCAGGCCTTAGACCAGGCTAGACCCAGGCTTTAGACCAGGCCTAGGCCTTACACCAGGCTAGACCCAGGCCTTAGACCAGGCTAGACCCAGGCTTTAGACCAGGCCTAGGCCTTACACCAGGCAAGACCCAGGCTTTACACCCAGGCTAGGCCCAGGCTTCAGACCAGGCCTAGGCCTTAGATCAGGCCAGACCCAGGCCTTACGCCAGGCTAGACCCAGGCTTTAGACCAGGCCTAGGCCTTAGATCAGGCCAGACCCAGGCCTTACACCAGGCTAGACCCAGGCCTTTAGACCAGGCCTAGGCCCCAGGACCAGGCCTTAGACCAGACCCAGACCAGACCCAGACCCAGACCAGACCCAGACCAGACCCAGACCAGGCCTTAGACCAGACCCAGACCAGACCCAGACCAGACCCAGACCAGACCAGACCAGACCAGACCAGACCAGACCCAGACCCAGACCCAGACCAGACCCAGACCAGACCCAGACCCAGACCAGGCCTTAGACCAGACCCAGACCAGACCCAGACCCAGACCAGACCCAGACCAGACCCAGACCAGACCCAGACCAGACCCAGACCAGACCCAGACCAGACCCAGACCAGACCAGACCCAGACCAGACCAGACCCAGACCAGACCAGACCCAGACCCAGACCAGACCAGACCAGACCCGACCTAGACCTTAATAACAGGCCCCAGTCCCAGGAGATCTATCTATCTCTCTCTCTCTCTCTCTCTCTCTCTCTCTCTCTCTCTCTCTCTCTCTCTCTCTCTCAATCTCTCTCTCTCTCTCTCTCAATCGCTCTCTATCTCTCTCTCTCTCTCTCTCTCTCAATCTCTCTCTCTCTCTCTATCTATCTATCTCACAAAAAAAGAGAAGAAGAAGAAATCAGAAATACACACTACATCTTTGTTGTTAACTGTAACCCTTGACTACCCTGGGCGGCTACCCTGCCCTCCCTGCCCCTCTCACCATCTCACCATGGAAACCTCGCCTCCGGTGGAGCTGTCATGCGGTCATGTGACCCCTTCCTGCCTCCCTGCCTCTTCCTGCTCTGCATCATCCCCGTCCTCTCCCTTTAAGCACCTAGAACAGGTCATTGTGACACATAATGACAAGCCTCGCGCCGAAGGAAAGAATGTTCGTCCTCCTTCTAACTGTCTCTTATTTTACGGCTGGGCCGGGGTGATATTTAAGTGGTGTGTTGTCCTCTCTCTCTTAAAGGTCCTTTTAAACTTTCTGAACTCCTCGTCTGTGTGCAATACCTCACCTCCGAAACGATGAGCAACAGACAAAACGGGCTGGTAATGATATGGTTCAGGGGTTTAGAGGGGGGCGGGGGGGCGGGGGGGGGGGGGGGGGGGGCGTGGAGGTGAGATATGGAACCTTTATTGGTTGGAGAGAGATTATACCCAGCCAGCACTCCATCATGTTGTCAAGGAGAGTTTCAAGAACATAATTTGACGTGGCATTCGGCCAGGTGACTTGTTTTCTAAAGTCGAGCAGGTTGACACAGATACCCCAGCAGAAGGGGCGGGCGGGGGCGGGGAGGGGGGGGGGGGGTCAGGAGAGAGGAGGAGAGAGAGAGAGGAGAGAGAGAGAGAGGAAGAGAGGGAGAGGAAGGGAGGGAGAGAGGGAGAGAGAGGGAGAGGAAGGGAGGGAGAGAGGGAGAGAGAGAGGGAGAGGGGGAGAGAGGGAGAGGGAGAGGGAGGGAGAGAGGGAGGGAGGGAGAGAGAGAGGGGGGGAGAGAGGGAGAGAGAGAGAGAGAGGGAGAGAGAGACTGACTCGAAGGCCCTGCAATAGTTTCTGTTTCACCCCCCTTTCTTTCACACAGAAAAATGACGATGAATAATGCTTTAATAAACCCAACATTTAACCTGGAGGAGTTATATCCTCCCCCTCCTCCTCCCGCCCCCCCACCCCCCTCCTCCCCCCCCCCCCCCCTCCTCCAATCATCAGCTGATGTTCAACCACAACAAAAGGAGGAGGCTTGGAGTCAAACAACAAGATTACCGCCCGTCAGAAGTCATTAGCGGAGTGAGCGTAAATGTCTCACCGCGACAGGATCGCTCTCCGCCCAGCTGAATAGCTGTCTCCTGCTCCGCTGAGGGCCTAATTGGCCCTGGCGCCAGCCACGTAGCGAAGGTAGTCATTTAGCTTCATTACAGCGAGGAGGAGGAGGAGGAGGCCTCTCTCGGTCGCAAAGGACAGGACCTGGGAATACCGGTAGTGGTTTTTAATGAAGGTGTTAATGAGAACAATGTGATTGTGACAGCAGATTGTCAGGCTAGCCTACACACAGAAAGACACACACCACACACACACACACACACACACACACCGCGTTTTCGTTTGAACAACAGGTTTGACAGGGTTCCTGACCTTTATTCAAAGGCTGCTGGGTTTTCTTTTGCTGATTTTTTGTTTTAGGAAGGATTATTTTGTTCTCTTTGTTTGTTTGTTTGGAGGTGATGTGTTCTGTGTTCTGTGTTCTGTTGTACCAGTGGAGGCTGGCAACAGTAGATCAAACGCCATTCCGAGCCTCCGTCCCATGCACAACGAGCCTCCGTCCCATGCACAACGAGCCTCCGTCCTCCGGTTTCTACCTCCGCCGGCCTCCCTTTGTCCTGCGCCAGATTTACTTGTATTACCAGGCGGGCGCGACAGTAAACAGTGTTGTTGTAATATGATATCGAGACAGTATCGAGGCGTCTGATTCGCTGGCACGGCAACAACCTATCGAAGGAGGGAGACGATGAATTTCGATTGAAAATACGGATCGAACGACACAATTCAAACCACACATTTAAGAAAATTGATCACCCATCTTATCCAACATATTCACCCCCTCATAAATCCATCCTGTTCAGTCCAATTTTAAAAAAATTGTTTGTTTGTTTATTAGGATCCCCATTAGCTAATGCCATGACATTAGCTAGTCTTCCTGGGGTCCGACACAAAAGACTTGAAAAATTGTAAACATTATATACATACAGACAATTGTAAACATTGTATACATACAGACAATTGTAAACATTGTATACATACAGACAATTGTAAACATTGTATACATACATACATACATGAATTACTCGTTTAATGACCACACGACCAAGGTCGGTGGAATTTGTTGTCGGTACAAATGGAAAAGCTAAAAGTAATGTCAAGTCAAGACTTTTACAGTAAAGTCTGTCTGTCTTCCATACATCATAATAACAAAAGAAAGGAGTTCTATAGTTTTGTTTTGTATTGTACCAGTGGAGGTTAACAGTTAAAAGGGTGTATGAGCGTTGGTAGTGTGTGTTGTAGGCCCGGCGCGTTCGTAAAGCGTTGTAATGGGAAGGTAAACACGGTGGGAGCGGAGAGGAACAGGCTTATTACAGAGACCCACATTCCACCACTTCAAACGCCAGCCCCGTAATTACAACGCTCGAGGTGTGTCCAAACATACCAACACTACCAGGAACGCTCTTCTGACACGGTTTTCCCCCTCCCTCCTCCAGCCCTCCCTAAACCCCCCCCCCCCCCCTCCCGACCCCTCCACCCCCTCCCTCCTTCCCCCCTTTCCCATCTCAGGGAAAATTGTTTTCCTCTTCTTTCTTTTTTTATCAAGCCTCAAAAAAGAGATTGTGGAAAAAAGAAAAAAAAGGAATGAGGAGGATGCGTTTCTAATGATCTGAGGGGCCCGCTTCTGTACTCCGGGGGGGCTCCCTCTTCCTCTTCCTCCTCCTCCTCCTCCCTCCTTCTCCTCCCTCCCTTCTCCTCCCTCTTCTCAGCGATGTTTAGATATCAGTTATATGATACAGTATAAGTGCTGTGGGTTTGCTGTCGGCTTAGCAGCTGACTGGAGTAATAAATACAATCATCAGTCCCCTTGTATCAACAGCGGTGACCTGTCTGTCTGTCTGTCTGTCAGGGCTGTCTGTCTGTCAAGGCTGTTTGCCTGCCTGTCTGCCTGTCTGTCTGTCTTTCTGTCAAGGCTGTCTCTCTGCCTGTCTGTCTGCCTGTGAGGACTGTCTGTCTGTCTGTCTTTCTGTCTGTCTGTCAAGGCTGTTTGCCTGTCTGTCTGTCTTTCTGTCAAGGCTGTGTGCCTGCCTGTCTGTCTTTCTGTTTTTCTGTCAGGCCTGTCTGTCTGTCTGTCTGTCAGGGCTGTTTGCCTGCCTGTCTGTCTGTCTGTTTTTCTGTCAGGCCTGTCTGTCTGTCTGTCTGTCTGTTTGCCTGGCCGTCTGTCTGTCAGGGCTGTCTGTCTGCCCATCTGTCTGCCCATCTGTCTGCCCGTCTGTCTGTCCGTCTGTCTGTCAGTCTGGGAGCAAGCAGGAAGGAGCGGGGTTGGGATCGACATGTAGCCCTGGGGGTGGGGGCGTGGCCAGTCTGGGTGGGGGCGTGGCCAGGGCTGGGTGGGGGTGTGGCCAGGCTGGGGGGGGGGGAGGAGGCTGCTGAGCAGAGGAGTGCAACAGTTTCTCCCCTGAGGAGAGAGAGAGAGAGAGCTCTTTCATCTGGCCGCCCTGGCGCCTCGCAAGCCTCTGATTGTCTGTGAAATCACCCCGTCTAACACCGCACGGCCCCCTGGGAACACGCCCTGCCCAGGCTCCGCTGTGGGCCCGGGGGCCTCCGCCGCGTACACGTACACACACACACACACACACACAGACACACATATATATACAAGCACATGCACACACACACACAAGCACGCATGCACATACAAGCAAACGCACACACACACACATACACACACTAATACAAGCATGTGTACACATACACAGACACACACAAGCACATGCACACACACACAAGCATGCATGCACATACAAGCAAACACACATGCACATACAAGCAAACACACACACACACACACACACACAAGCATGCATGCATGCACATATAAGCAAACAAAATCACACATACACACAGTTCATACCAGTTCATTGGCTGCTGAATATAGATAAGGAGTTTGTAAAAAATTATAGTTGATATTTAATTTCCAATTCATGTGTTCCAATTAGTAAAGCTTATTAAGTGGCTCAACTGAACAGAACTGTTACACAGCTTTACTACAACAAATCTGTCCTCTTCAGATTACACAGAGAGCCGAGGATATCATGAAAGACTTGTTGTTTGTTTGTGTTTGAGCTCAGTAGAGTAAGTCATTTGGCTTGGGGTCCTGGATCTTGTGTCTGGAATATGAACCCAAGGCCTCTGAGAAAAATATTTCAGTAGAAAACACAACGGTTCTCCTCAATGCACACAACCAACAGCATAACATGCTTTGCATATTATGGGTGATTGAAATGTTGACACCTTGGCAAATGTGGTTTCGTCATTTTAAATCCAGCACGTGAGAATGCATTGTTTTGACTATACTATTCAAATGACACACAAATGAAAGAGGAATACATTATATAATGACAACAGTCTATAATGGTTTGGCTTGACACCAGAGAGACACTAAATACACCCTGGTCAGGTGACCAAGGTTATTCCATTGTGACATAGCCTATCAGATGTGTTCACCCGTGTTCTTATCAAGACAAAACATCTGGACATTAAAAAGCAGAATATGTTGTTCGTGAGGGGTGTTAAAAGTCTGCGTCACGGATGTAGGCCTACTGGAACTAAAAATTTGCGTCTTCAAAGCAACTCAGTGTAAGATCAGATCTGGACTACGGCAGTTAGTCACGGTCAAGTTAATCTACGACCTCTTCAATGGTCATGAAAATGAGATTTTGAATAAAAGCAGGATGCGTCTACGTCTGCACTCTGCAGTGGAGATATAGCTACACATTTGGAGCTGAGAGAGAGAGAGAGAGATGTAATCTCTGTAATCTAAATTACTAGTATGTAATCAATTTATTTATTCTAGTATGTACATTACATTCTTTTTGTTTTTGTTTTTTATCTTCACACTTCACATGCTTTGGCAATGTAAATGTATGTTTCCCATGCCAATAAAGCCCTTTGAAATTGAAATTGAATTGAGAGAGAGAGAGAGACAGGGAGAGAGAGAGAGAGAGAGACAGAGACAGAGACAGAGACAGAGACAGAGAGAGAGAGAGAGAGAGAGAGAGAGAGAGAGAGAGAGAGAGAGACAGAGAGAGAGAGAGAGACAGAGACAGAGAGAGAGAGAGAGAGAGAGAGAGAGAGAGAGAGAGAGAGAGAGAGAGAGAGAGAGCTGTTCCCATCGATGTTGTCGTGTAGTCTGTTTTGGAGGCGACATTAGCCTACATGTAACAATCAGGAAAAGCCATATCCTGTGAGGGGGGAGATCTGTTCATCTATGTTTACCTCTTTCATAATTGGGCGTAAATTATCCACATGGGGCTCCGTGTGTTTATATAACCTCTCGGGGTTATGTGTTTGATGTAATCCGTCACAGTGAGTGCACCATGTGACGTTCCGCCTATAATATTATTTCTCGAACCCTTGTCATCTACAGACCAATCAGCGGCGTCGGAGGTGCGCTCCTAAATAGTCGCGCCGCGCTGCGATTGGCCCAAAGTTTTTTTTTAACCAGCGTGTCCCACGTGACGGTTTGACTTACTCTTACGCACTTTTGACAGTTTCGGTCCCCTACTCTGAACTCCCCCGTCGCCTCCGCGCCACTGTCAGTCAGTCAGCCCTACCGTGAGCAAGTTGGGACACAATTCCGTGCATGCATTTCATGCACAAAATGCATGCATTTTTACAATTTTGACACAATTTTATTTTCGAGGTGGGAAAAATGTCTTCCTCCCTTGTGAGTTTGAGGGACAGCAACAGCAGCAGTTCATCGGAGGAGGATAGCAGAACCCAAGTGACCAGAACCAAAGTGACCAGTCATCCGTTCAGCGTGGAGTCGCTCATGTCATCGGGGGGTCGGAAGACGCTCACCGGGAGCAGAGCGGAACATCTCTCCGTGGTGACGTTCTCCTCCAAGACGTCTCCGAGATCTCCTCCGTACCTGTGCCGGGACACGTCCAGCCCCCCCGAGGGAGCGCGCGGGGGCCAGCAGCACGGTGTCCCCCCGCCGTCGCCGGTGAAGTCCGAGTCGTCGGAAGGAGCGGAGGACTGGGTCGTGGGCCACCCGCGGTACCTGGCGCACCCCCGTAAGTCACTGTTGGACCAACACTTTGTTTGGAGATAAAGATATCTTTGTTTTTTCTTTCTTTCTTTCTTTCTTTTTCAAATACATTGAAATAGGGAATAGTTTGTAGTGTTCATTCCTGTTTAGGATTACGAAGCGTATTGGTTGCTTCTTGTTATTGTTATTAGGCCTATAAATAAATAAATAAATAAATAAATAAATAAATAAATATATATATATATATATATATTATGCTATTCCAAGTAGTGTTGTTTGACAGGGGGTGTGAACTATATATATATATATATGCACATACAAACAAACACACACACACACACACACACACACACACACACACACACACACACACACACACACACACACACACACACACACACACACACACACACACACACACACACACACATATATATATATATATACCCCTAAAATGAACACTATTAAAGGCCTAATTTTGTAGCCTATATATGTTTATTGACCACAAGAAAAATAGCCTACATACACCACAACATCCAGTGTCGCCTTACAATAATATGTACAACTTCAGCAGATGAAATCATTCAGATAGGCCCATGTCTTCAAACAGTATCTTCTTTACTTCGAGTCAGTGTAGTTTACTTGTGTGTAGGCCTATACGCAACAACAACCACACAGTTTTTATTTGACACGATAATCAGAAAGTGTCATTGTTCACCTGGCATGGTTTAGATTAACTTATCCTTTTTGACATTGAGATTTCTGTCTTCTTCAAACCCTTGGTGTGTGTGTGTGTGTGTGTGTGTGTGTGTGTGTGTGTGTGTGTGTGTTCATATTATGGCTATTCCCCGATGGCTTTTAGTTCATGGTGGTTTTTGTGTGCTTGCTGGGATGGCTGATAATCCCCTCAGTTAAAGAGCAGTCCTGTCATATTCCCTGAATACCTATATCTGACATCTCCATTGATGGATAATAGATAGATAGACAGACAGAGATAGATAGATAGATAGATAGATAGATAGGTAGATAGATAGATAGATAGACAGACAGACAGATAAAATAACATTTGCTTCATTTGTATAGCGCTTTTCCTGCAAATGTTGCAGCTCAAAGTGCTTTAGTCATTATATAATCTTAATTTAATTATTTTGTAACTTAGTAGATACTAGATAGTAGAACGTAGTAGATAAAACAAAGTAAAACATAATCAGATGCACAGGATAAAATCACGAATAAAAAACAAAGATAAGAGAATAAAAACTAAGAATAAAAGATACAAAAAGATCAGCTAAAACAATTACAAACTGACGTGCAGTGATTATAGATCAAAACCTTGAACTGTGCAAAGTTTAGAAGTAGGCCTACATCAATCTTTAAAGTGCGTTGCAGATCATTCTAAGAGCTAGGAGCACTAAAGTCTCATTTACCATGAGGAAGGGTAAAAATGTACAGTGGTAAATGAGTCCACAACCCCCGCCCTCGAATGGTCAATTGCTTTTCTACAACAGCCACCACATAATATAAAAAAATAAAACACACAGTTGTAACATTACATTACATTCATGTATTTACAATCATTAATCGGTTCAGAATACATATATCCTTCCGCCACAGAATATAGTCCCATAAACCAGATCAACCATTGCATTGTAGGTCAGCACAGGTGTTCTTAATCAGATTGATTGGGAGGCGCATTGATACTGGAAATGCGGTCTGAACTGAAGGTTGTTGGGGTATTTACCACTGTTGCTAGCCAATCAGAATCCAGTATCCAAACATGCTGTTGTCGAAGGCAGTCTTTCAAAGGGTAGAATGTAGTCGGAGGACAGAATGCTTGAACATGGGACGTAACAATGGATGTAACAATGGATGTAACACAGGACACAGGACAATGTGTGTTTACACTGCTAAGCCAGATAAGTAGGCAGTATGTAAACATGTTCAAACAGAGTTAAGCATCGCTTTCAATCCCAATTCAACAATTGAATGATCCACTCAATCAGTCGTCTCCTTTAACATTGTCTGTTTTTTCTTATCCTAACCCCCCCAAACAGTAAAGTGATATACTTTACAATACACAACGAGGATATTGCATACTGGATTAAGTTGTTATAAGTTTGTTGATAAAAACAAGGTAATTCTACACAGGTGTTCTAGTAATAGAACACACCTTTTAGTTAAATCATATCAATATTATTCCTGATCCTTAACCTCTCTCTCTCTCTCTCTCTCTCTCTCTCTCTCTCTCTCTCTCTCTCTCTCTCTCTCTCTCTCTCTCTCTCTCTCTTCACACTACTGTTTCTACTGCAGTACGACTGTTCCCGCTGTACTACGACTACCATCACTTTATTACTTTATTCTACTTTATTGTTACTGACTTAACTTTATTCTATCATTGTGATTTTGTATCCTGCTGCACTGCCAATGTTGAAGAACCTAGGCCAAATCATTTTACTCCTGTGCACCGGTACATTGGATGTAATAAAATAAATTCTGATCTTATCTGTCTCTGTCTCTCTCTCTATCTCTCTATCTCTCTCTCTTTCTCTTTCTCTGTCTCTGTCTCTCTCTCTCTCTTTCTCTCTCCCTCTCTCTCTCTCTTTCTCTCTCTCTGTCTGTCTGTCTCTCTCTCTGTCTCTTTCTCTCTCTCTCTCTCTCTCCGTCTCTTCCCCCCCCCCCTCTCTGTCTCTCTCTCTATCTCTCTATCTCTCTCTCTTTCTCTTTCTCTGTCTCTGTCTCTCTCTCTCTCTTTCTCTCTCCCTCTCTCTCTCTCTTTCTCTCTGTCTGTCTGTCTGTCTCTCTCTCTCTCTCTCTCCCCCTCTTCTCCCCCCCCCCCCCTCTCTCTCTCTCTGCAGGCCAGGGGAGCCCTAACTGTCCGCTGCGCAAGCACAAGACCAACCGCAAGCCCCGCACGCCCTTCACCACGTCCCAGCTCCTGGCGCTGGAGAGAAAGTTCCGCCAGAAGCAGTACCTGTCCATCGCCGAGCGCGCCGAGTTCTCCTCCTCGCTCACGCTGACCGAGACGCAGGTCAAGATCTGGTTCCAGAACCGCCGGGCCAAGGCCAAGAGGCTCCAGGAGGCCGAGCTGGAGAAGCTGAAGATGGCCGCCAAGCCCGTTTCGCTGCAGCAGGGGTACAGTTTACCCCTGCCCCTGGGCGCCCAGCTCCACACGGCCATGTCTCTGTACGGCCAGGCCTACCCCTACCACCACCGGCCCCTGCTGCCCCTCTCCCCCCTCGGACTCTACGCCACGCCCCTGGGCTACAGCATGTACCATCTGTCATGATGGTGAGGAATATACTGGTACCGGTACTGGTACTGGTACTGGTACCGGTACTGGTACTGATACCGGTACTGGTACTGCAAGCTTCTGCAAGGCCGGGCTGCTGGTGTACTAGTATTGGACACGTCTTGGACATCGTCGTCTTCTGGTTCTGTTTCTTCTTCAACCTCTGACCTTTGACTCTGTGAGCGACAGACACTCAGACACTCAGACGCACAGATGAACAGGTTGGTGTTACTGGAAGCACGAAGACGTCAGTGCCTCACTCCCCCAAAGAGCCTTAATGATGAACTGTTCTTCTTCTTCTTGTGCCTTTTGTTTTCGTCGTCTGTGGATTGGACACTAGCGATGTGGCTGTCACGAGGCCGTCGCTGTGGATGGTTTGGTGAAGCTAGCGTTTCCTGGTTTTACTTTACCAATCGATGACATGGCGACGCGTTTTATTCGGTCCGATTGCATCTGCGGCGGTTTTTCTGATTAAACGGTTTGATTTCGATTGATTATGTGATGTCATTGTATGCCGTTGAATATTCAGTTGAGATGCGAGCGTGTTGTAATTCATAATTCAGGTCTTCTTCTGTCTTGTTCCACCTATTTCCTGGGCGACAGGTAGGTTTGATTTCTTGTTCCTTGTTCATTATTTAAAAACAGAAAGGTTGCCGCTGTTCTCCTTAATTAAACATGTTCATGTTCATATTTCATGTAGGTTTCGTTTCGTTGTCGAAATATATATAATTTTTTTTTTCAGCACTTCAAGTTAGGATCTTTATCGGGCATTTTTGTAGACTCGTCTTTTTAAGTTTTTTGTGTTATGCATATTTATTTTTTACTCTCACTTTCAACTTTTAATGCTGGAAATGAATGGGTGCGAGTGAGTGGCAAAAAAAATTGTCGGACCAGAATTGTATTTATGCTATTTTTCTTCTTTTTACCTAAAGCGCTCCTTTGGAAGGAGCTGTGCTGTTTTATAATGTCATTGTCACACCAAACAAACCGAAAATTAAAAAAGTCTTCCAAAAACATCTGTTTTCTTATTGCTACGACATACGCATGACGACGTTCTATTTTACGTGATATCCTTTGTGACACGTTCTAATGCTTTGGTCCCCATGTCGGGATCTGATGTAATGATCGGACTTTTCATTTGAAAAATGTAAACACATTTCTGTGTTGTTGAAAATCAACGACACACATCGCTAGTCGACTAACACAGCTTGTTTTGTGAGCCTGCTGACAATGTAAAGTAGTGTTCTAGTTAACTAGGTAACAATGTAAAGTAGTGTTGTAGTTAACTAGGTAACAATGTAAAGTAGTGTTGTAGTTAACTAGGTAACAATGTAAAGTAGTGTTCTAGATAACAATGTAAAGCAGTGTTCTAGTTAACTAGGTAACAATGTAAAGTAGTGTTGTAGTTAACTAGGTAACAATGTAAAGTAGAGTTGTAGTTAACTAGGTAACAATGTAAAGTAGTGTTGTAGTTAACTAGGTAACAATGTAAAGTAGTGTTCTAGTTAACTAGGTAACAATGTGAAGTAGTGTTCTAGTTAACTAGGTAACAATGTAAAGTAGTGTTCTAGGTAACAATGTAAAGCAGTGTTCTAGTTAACTAGGTAACAATGTAAAGTAGTGTTGTAGTTAACTAGGTAACAATGTAAAGTAGTGTTGTAGTTAACTAAGTAACAATGTAAAGTAGTGTTCTAGTTAACTAGGTAACAATGTAAAGTAGTGTTGTAGTTAACTAGGTAACAATGTAAAGTAGTGTTCTAGTTAACTAGGTAACAAGGTAAAGCAGTGTTCTAGTTAACTAGGTAACAAGGTAAAGCATTGTCCTAGTTAACTAGGTAGCAGTGGGGATTACTCACCCAATCCATTGCGTTGTTGCAGTGTTTTGGCTCGACCAGTGAGTTTGTGTTGTGATTCTCAACAACGTAGAAACGTAGTTCCGTGTTTCAAAAGAAAAGTCTGAACATCTTCATCGGTTGCCGACATGCGGACCGAATGATCAGACTGTGTCACGTTTATTGACTGTGTGACTGTGTGAGGGAACAATTTGCCAATCTCACACAGAAGCACAGCTGTTTCACGCGGCTCTGTGGTGTGTCATTGTCTGGGTGCTTCTGTTCACCACATGACAACACGAAGTCCTCTGATGTCTGTGAGTGCTGAAAGGCATCCAGACTTTCCAGTTCACTCAGCTGTGAGAGGAATTGTCTCGTCAGATAGCAGCATGCTTCGACACATCGTAGGGGGAAGGTGATTTGCATGTTAATGTTCAATGTTTGGGCCTCTGGGAATACCTCAACGTATTCCTCTCATTCAACGATGTCGTCTCGTCACTCGACTTGAAACTGTGGTGCTGTTTAAAGGGACGATCTGGGATTCAAACAGCCACAAAGTTTTTTTTTTTTTTTTTAAAGCGCTTTGAGTTGCGTTTCATGTACGAAAGGCGCTATATAAATAAAGCTTTACTTACTTACTTTTAAAGCTGAGGGTTCCTTGGTGCTGTAGAAATGTAACCACTCTCAAAATCACAAGACTGTGCTATGATGCAAGGAGCAACTAACGTAACAATTGATACCCCTCTCTCAGATTGCCCCTTTAAGGATTTTTGCATTGAGGTGGAGCCCTAAACCTACAACTAAAGGGCCCTAAACTACACCACCTCCTCTGTGTTGTACCTCTTTTACTTTTAAACTTTATTTGTTTATATTTTTTCGGAGCTTGGAACCCTCCATTGTGAGGATGACCTCACAATGGACACATCATTCTAATCGATTTCCCCAAACAACTTTAGAACCTTTGGCTCTCCCTGTCAGTCAGTCTGGACAACCCTAGCTCCTGCAGTAACCTGTCACACCCAGGGACAAGCACGGCTCTACATCTTAACCATTTAGCAGACGCTTGTATCCAGAGGGACTTACAATTACAGATGACAGGGACAGGGCTACTCCCTGGAGTAACTTAAGGGCCTAGTGCCTTGCTCAAGGGCACACAAGCTCTAGGTGTCATCGTTACTTTATTCACTTCTATGATCCACTGTACTGCAGTTGTATTATTCCTCGGGCTGTTTCAACGGCATTACAAGTTGTGTTTGGATGAATGTGTCTTCTGTGTGCTGTGCAACTCAAGGTTGACCCAATAAGAGTCTACCTCTGTGGTGAGGACTCCTTAAAACCCACGGGCCAAACCATGATGCTTATATGCATACAATGATGATGTATTGTTATTGTTTCATATATATATATATATATATATATATATATATACAGAGAGAGGGAGGGAGGGAGAGGGAGAGAGAGAGAGAGAGAGAATGGAGAGAGAGAGAGAGAGAATGGAGAGAGGGGGGAGGGAGAGGAGGGGGGAGGGAGGGAGAGAGAGAGAGAATGGAGAGAGGGGGGAGGAGAGGGGGGGGAGAGAGAGAGAGAGAGAGGGAGGGGGGAGAGAAGGAGGGAGGGATATATATATATTTATTCAAGCGTAGTGTAATTCAAACTACATTGATAGTGTACGTTGGCTCTGGTGCGATGGAGCCAAACGGCGTTTGCAGGACTAATTGACTTCAGTGTTCAGGTCTGTAGTCGACTGTGTCCCCTTCACACAGAAACACTGATGGTGTGAAAACGCTTTTCCTCCAGAGAGTAAA
>NW_027663092.1:12500-43254 GCF_963989245.1 Nansenia antarctica | reverse complement strand
CTCCACCTATCTCCTCTACTCCACGGCAGAGCTGTCTGCCTGCCTCCCTGCCTCCCTGCCTGCCTCCATGCCTGCCTGTCTGTCTGCCTGCCTCCCTGTCTCCCTGTCTGCCAGCCTGTTTCCCTCCCTGCCTGTCTCACTCCCTGCCTGCCTGCCTCCCTGCCTGTCTCCCTCCCTGCCTGCCTCCCTCCCTGCCTGCCTGCCTCCCTGTCTGTCTGCCTGTCTCCCCCTGCCTGCCTCCCTGTCTCCCTGCCTCCCTGTCTCCCTGCCTGCCTGTCTCCCTGCCTGCCTGTCTCCCTGCCTGCCTGCCTGTCTCCCTGCCTATCTGCCTGCCTGTCTCCCTGCCTGCCTGTCTATCTTGTCTCCCTGCCTATCTGTCTCCCTGCCTCCCTGCCTCCCTGCCTGCCTCCCTGTCTCCCTGCCTATCTGCCTCCCTGCCTGGCCTCCCTGTCTCCCTGCCTCCCTGTCTCCCTGCCTCCCTGCCTGTCACCCTGCCTGCCTCCCTGCCTACCCGTTCTCTCTCTCGGCTCCCGGCCCAAACATCTGCACCAACAAAAGGTTCAGCTGGGCCGACTGGAGCAGGATTACCTCAGGAACGTGTCCCACGTATCACCCCTCCTACCCCCCCTCCTCCCCCCCCTCCTCCCTCCCCCCCCCCCCCCCCCCCCCCCCCCCCCCCCCCCCCCCCCCCCCCTCCCCCACTCCTCCACACTCGCTTTCCCCCGCTCTCCATCCCACACCCGCCACAAACCCAACAGGCGCTACGAAAGTTGGCAAGTTTCTGGGGGAGAGAGAAAGTGTGTGCGCGCACGCGCGTGAGCGTGTAGGCGTTAAAATATCCGAGCGATTATTTTGTGATTACACAGAGGAAGTGGCGTGTTCACTCAGGCACTTAAACACGGCTGTGGACTTGTCCTGCTATTGTTAGACACGCCATTGTTTGTGTCAGAGTGATAGTCTTGGCAGGAGAGAGAGGGAGATGGAACCGAGGGCCCTTTGAGAGAACACGGTTAGAACAAGTGTGTGTTCAGTTACGACAACAAGGGATAACAATAACATTCTTATCTCTGTCTGTCGTATAGCTAGCAATCTAACCGACCCCGGTATGAATTACACTTGAAATAGAAAATCGCAAATCGCGAATCGCTCTTTTTATTGCTGTACTGTTACAGGATTCTTGGCTAGTCGTCAGAAGTCAGTGTTTGACAGACAGAGTGTGTGTGTGTGTGTGTGTGTGTGTGTGTGTGTGTGTCGGGGGAGGTGGGGGGTGGGATGATTGATGTTGGGGGGGATGTCGAGTGTTGTAACGTAGTACCACCAGAGGCTTTTACACACTCGACCTAGTGTGGTCAGACAGAGCCAGCAACAGCCCCTGGTGAGACAGGCTGGGGGCAGGGGGGGGGGGGGGGGGGTAGTTGGCCCTAGTTCAGGGCCCACTTCTGCCTGTCACTTCTCCTCACAAACATATGGAGCCATTAAGCCACAGGCATGAGGGTAAATGTTTATACCTTCTCTCTTTTCTCTTGCTCGACAATCTTGTACAGCGCAGCACATTGTGATACTAGCCAGGGAAATTCAATCCCTCCCCCCCATCCCCACCCCCACCCCATTTAAAAGGCAGGGGGGGGGGGCAAATAAAATCACGCCAAGTGAAGTGATTTCAATTGTGCTGCGGGTTAGGAGGGGAGGGAGGGGAGGGGAGGGAGGGAGGGGTGTGTGGGGGGGTGCAGGTCGTCCACCCCCCCCCCCCCCCCTCTCCACCCATGTCCTCTCCTCGCTTTTTAAAAGCCTCTCCTCTTATGAGTGTGTGGCTATACCTCCTCTCTCTACTGAACAGAAGGAGAGTGAAGGGTGGTGGGGTGGGGGGGGTGAGATGGTTGGACATGGTCATGTGAAACCAGAGAGGATCAGGTGCCAAGTGAGGACGCAGTGTGCACGGTGGTGGGGGGGGACCGGGGGGGGGCTAGGGGGGGGGGGGATGGGAGAGGCTCCAGTGGACCGGGCCGGGAGCCAGGCTGGTGTCAGTAATGAAAGGGGAGCGGGGTTGAAAGGGCATGATCCCATGCCCAGTCATCGGGCACCGGGAATGGGAAGGGAGGTGGGGGGAGAGGGGGGGGGAGGTGGGGGGTCTGGTGACATCATGGCCGTGTCAGAACAGACCAGGGGTCCGTTACCCAGCGAGCACCACCACTTCCACACGTGATCTTCTCAAAGCTGCCAGTTGGCAAATCCAATCACCACAGGTGAGCGCCAACAGAGTCCTGACCGTAAGAAAGGTGTTCATGTGAAAGACACCGCTATCGTAGACCTAGAAGCTATTCGGGACTTATTTAGCGGCAAAAGAGCTGTATCAAAGCCGTTATGTGTCGGACGACACAGTCGGGAGCGAACGAACATTGTTTGAACATCCCAGCCCGAAACGAGAGAGCAAGACAGGGAGGGAGGTTGTTGAATAATGCTTACAGGCCTTCACGATGGTAATGGAGACGGGAAAGAGAGAGGGAAAGAGAGAGAGAAAGAAAGAGGGAGAGAGAGGGAGAGAGAGAGAGAAAGTGAGAGAGAGAGAGAAAGAGAGAGGGAGAGAGAAAGAGAGAGAGAGAGAGAGGGAGAGAGAGAGAGAGAGAGAGAGCTCCTACAGCATTCCTTTTCAGCCAGGTGTCATGCTGCAAAATGAGGCCAATTAAGTGGAGTTTTCCAGAAGCTTCTGACCCTCTCTACCCAGAGTACCCTCCTCTCCTCTGCAGAGCCCTCCAGCTGCATGGCTGGAGCCTGGTGCTTGAGGACACCACACCACCACCCCCACCACTACCACCACCTTCCTCCCAGATCTACCTAAACGCTAATGAAATAGAGAGGGAGGGAGAGGGAGGAGAGGGAGGGAGGAGAGGGAGGACTGAAGCAGGGGGAGAGAAGAGCGCTCTCTCTCTCTCTCCCTCCCTCTCTCTCTCTCTCTACCAGCTCCTTCAGTCCTGGGCACCTGATGCCAGGGGGCAAAGGGGTGATCTCAAATATTCTCTCAGAGCGAGCCAGACTGCTCTTTGAAAAACGAGGGAGGAGAGGGGCTCGGGCACGTACGTTCAATTACCAAATCTGAAGCCGTGTTTTACTCTCTCCGCTCTTTTTGAAGTGTTAAAAACAGATCTCTGTCCGACCGCTCGAACGACGGGGGGGGGGTTGCGGAAAAAAAGAAAGAAAGAAAGAAAGAGATCGCTATCGGAGAGAAGAATAGAGGAGCTCCTATTTGTACGTGTGTGCATCGATATGCCGAATATTCTACACTAGTATATCTCTCTACTTCATGTATATCGAAGTAGAGAGAGAGAGAGAGAGTCCTAACTTGTTTCCCTGGCCAGACGTACTGTACTGTAGAGTTACACACAGTCCCAGCGGTCGTTCCAGCAGGATGTCTATCGAACAGTGCGGTGGCCTCATCATAACATAGGAACCCAATGACCATAGAGTCGTTCGGCGGGGCCCATTAGAGAGCAGAGCTATCAGGACGGGTCATACTCTGTGCGGCCGTGTAAACAGACAGAGAGTCTCTCCCCACGTCTATTTGTTTAAAGGATGACCCCGCGTCCTCGCTCAGCCATGCAGCGCGGAGCTATTGAGCACAGCGCGCGCGGGAGCGGGGGTGGGGGGGGGGGGGGGGTGGTAGGAGAAGCTAGGGGAAGCTCTCTGTTGCCGTGACAGCACCACAGCGGGGTCAGGGTCATAAGCGGCGGGGTCCCTGGGAAGGTCTCGTAAAGATGACATCAGATTAGTGTGCCTCGGCGTGGAAGTGGAACGCTCGCGGCGGGTCGAGCTCGGTCTTCAAGGAGGGTGGGCACAGTAAGAGTCCGACGCGCTGGAGAGACTGGTCGTCGTACGGTGGTGTGTTGTGTTAGAGAAGGCGTTAGATGTAATAACCGAGAGATTTTAAAGAGATTTCTCGAGTCGACTGAGGTAGTCGTTTTTCGTACACTTTCTTTCCTATTTTCTCTTTATGAAAGTCATGAATAATTCAGGACCTCCTGTACCGGTGGAAACGACCCCCTGATTTTCCGAAATAGCTCCTTCTTGTGTGTTATTTGTGCGTTTAAAAACACTTTCTTGAAACGTCGAGCGTAATTAGTCGGAATCACCATCACCGGGAGAAAGAGAAAGAAAAACGCTCTCCCCTCCGGCACTTTGTTCAAGCTGTCATGCTTCTGTACCTCCGAAATAGCTGACTTTCCTTTTCATCCCGTGGTCTTTATAGTTAATTTATTAGCTGCACTCTACCACACCCTTTAATGTTCTGCTATCACCTGCTCGCTACCCAAACCCCCCGCCCTCCCCTCACCCCACCACCATCACCCCCCCCCCTCTCTCTCCCCACCCACTGACAGCCCCCCCCCCCCCTCCAGGCGCCTGGTGTTGGTCCTGTGTTGTGATATAGTGCTAACATGCTAACAACAAATGTATTTTCGGCTAGCCAAAAGGCCCCGACTTTCCTCAGCTCCGCGCGGCTCCCATAAATCCTGTTCCCGAGACAGACCGTCTCTCCTCCTCTCTCTCTCTCTCTTTCCTCTCTCCGAACCCCTTTCCCCCTTTCCCTTCGCTTTCCTCTCTTCCTCTCATTCCCGCTGTCCCCGTCCCCCGTCCCCCCTCCTTTCTAATTTCCTCTCCCGTTTTCTCCCATTTTTCTCTCACCATTTCTCTGTCCGTCCGTCCCCCCCCCGCCCCACACCCTCGCCCTTTCTCCCCCCCTCCCTGAAGTGAGTGATCTCGACCATGTCATTTCCCTCGAGCTCTCCACACAGGTGTCAATAAGCAGGTCGTGGTGGAGGGGGGGGGGGGCGGGGGAGGGGGGGAGGGGGTGGATGAGATGAGGGAAAACCTCTTGCATGTGCGTTTTTCTGCTTCAACTTCCACTCGATAGTCAGTGATCAGCAGCATAGGAGAAGGCTAACCTAGCGAAGGGGGTTGAGGGGGTGAGGGGTTGAGGCCTGGGGGGGTCAGGCGTGAGGGCCATTGGCTCTTGGTCTGGTCTGGTCCGGGGAGGGAGGGAGGCCGGGAGGGAGGGAGGGAGAGGAAGGGAGGGAGAGGGAGGGAGCACCCCCTCAGGTCATGGATATGCTTTGAATTTTTTAATTACACCACCAGCCACCAGACACCAGAGTGGCACATCTCTAATTCTCCCAACAATGAGGTGTGGAGATGAGGAGGGCTGGAGGTGGAGGGCTGGTTACTGGCCTGGCAGGGAACCAATCAACATGTTGTAGCAGTTTCCCACAAATTTGTTTTTTTTCGGAATTTGGAATGCTCGCGTGTGGAGCAGCCACACTCTCTCTCTCTCTCTCTCTCTCTCTCTCTCTCTCTCTCTGTTTTCTCTCTCTCTCTGTTTTCTCTCTTTCTCTCTCTCTCTCTCTGTTTGTCACACAAAGGGTGAGGGAGGGAGGCGTGCTGCTACAGGTATGCGGAGAGGTAGCACCCCCCCCCCCCCCCCCCGGGAGGAAGCCTGTTCCCTCCAGGGGCCTCCTCTTCATCATCCTCCTCTTCCTCCTCTTCCTCTCTGCTCCTGTGCCTACTACTGTCTGTCTCTCCCAAGGGACAGAGGTCGCAATGGTCATCTCAGTACAGAGAGGGTTAGGTCAGTCTGAGAGACAGACAGTCTGAGAGACAGACAGTCTGAGAGACAGACAGACAGACAGTCTGAGAAACAGACAGTCTGAGAGACAGACAGACAGACAGACAGGGAGTCTATCTGACATCTGTCAGGACATCGAGGCCTCAAGATGGACACAAACGCCACGCTACAAAACACCGTCCTGTACATGATCGCTCATGTCAAATATATCAACTTGTGACAAAACATGCCAACGAAACTAAACCTAAACACTGTTTCACGCATTGTGAAGCGGTCAGTCCCAGTGTGTAGTCAGGGCCCAGGTAGGTATAGTGTCAGTCCCAGTATGCAGTCAGGGCCCAGGTAGGTATAGTGTTACCAGATCTCGGGGGGGGAGATTCAGATACAGCGAGATTCTTGGACAGCGATTACCAAGGTACAAGCTACAGGGGAAGTCGTGACTTTCATGTCGGGAAAAAACCAAAACGTGTTTACATTCCTGTGCTCTTCGACCATATTGTTGGGCAGCAGGAATGCTGCCTTGGAGAGAGAGGAGGAGGGACACTCCCAAGGCTGGGCTCCATGTCCAAGGTGACACCACGGAGCACGGGAGGTACGTCACCTGGCTCTGAGGGGGGGGGGGGGGGGGGGGGCTCTTTATGACACCGTGCTGGAGGTATAAGAGAGAGGGCTATGGGTGCTTTCAGGGCGGGGAGGGGGGCGGGGTTGGGGTATAGCTTGGCCACTGTCTGTGTGTATAATACAGGAGATGGTGAATCAGGTTCCAATGGAAATGGTGTACGTTGATAATGCAGAGAAGGAGACAGAGAGAGAGAGAGGGAGAAGGAGAGAGTGAGAGAGAGAAGGAGAGAGTGAGAGAGATAAAGAGAGAAAGGGAGGGATACTGTATATATATATTGAGAAAGATATCGAGAGAGAGAGAGAGAGAGAGAGAGAGAGAGAGAGAGAGAGAGAGAGAGAGGTATATAGATATAGAGAAGTATATATATAGTAGTGTACTTGGCTTGTAGGAGAGTCCGGGGGGGAAGAGAGAGAGGGATATAGATATAGAGGTATATAGAGGTAGTGTATATTGATATAGAGGTATATAGAGGTAGTGTATATATATAGAGAGGTATATAGGTATATACTGTATAGTATTGTACCTGGCTTGTAGGAGAGTCCGGGGGGGAACAGGAAGAGAGATATAGAGGTATATAGATGTAGTGTATACTGTATATAGAGAGGTATATATATATATATATATAGTAGTATTGTACCTGGCTTGTAGGAGAGTCCGGGGGGGAAGAGAGAGGCAGAGATAGAGAGGGTATATAGAGGTAGTGTATTTATATAGAGAGGTATATATATATATATATATATATATATATATATATATATATATATATATATATATATATATAGTAGTATTGTACCTGGCTTGTAGGAGAGTCCGGGGGGAAACAGGAAGCCCTGCTGGGCGGCGGCGGCGGCTGCCAGGGTGCGCTGGTCGTGAGGGAAGATGGGGATCATGAGAGGAGGCATGTGACCCTGGACCTGCTGGACAGAGAACAACCAGAGATCAGAGAGAGGGAGGGAGGGAGGGAGGGAGGGAGGGAGAGAGAGAGAGAGAGGGGGAGAGAAAGGGAGGGAGAGAGAGAGAGGCCTCAGCACCGAGCCTCAGAGCGAACACACACACACACACACACACACACACACTCACACACACTCACACACACAGCGCCACACGGAGGGAGGGAAGGAGGGAGGGAAGGAGGAGAGGGAGGGAGGAGAGGGCCAGATCACAGCCCGGCCTAACACGTCCTGACAGGGGGTTCTCAGACCCTTGTGTGCTCGCACAATACCTGGCCACGGCCCTGCCGCCTGCCCCTAATCCCCCCCCTCCACCACCCCACACCTCACATCAGCACATCAAAGAGAGGGCCCCCGCCACACACGCGTTGTCGAGGGGGGGGGGGGGGGGGGTTAGGGGGGGTGACGGACGGGATGCAGGGGATTTGGACGGTGGGGATGGAGGTTAGAAGGTGTGTATGTGTGAGCACCTGTAGAGGGACTGTGTGTGTGTGTGTGTGTTAGCGATGGTGACTGATACAGGCTGGTGTGGACACAGACAGAGCCAACATGTCCTCAGGCGTGATGGTGGAGGTCTGATTTATTATATAGACTCTCTCTCTCTCTGACACACACACACACACACACACACACACACACACTCACACACACACACACACACACACACACACACACACACACACACACACACACACACACATCCCTGACTGACAGGCGAGGATCAGTTCAGATATATTATAACCTGGTATGTTTGGGTGATCATTCATACAGAGGATAAAAGCGCAGGCGATCAGATAATTTACAGCGACGCTTTCAGCCGAGGGGAAAAATAGGAGACAGCCCAACAGTGTCTGTCCAGTTGTGATATTTCATTTTTACATTGGGAGCTGAGCTCTGCGACCCCCTCGTATCACACGGTGATCCTCAAACTGTCGCGACTGTTTCAGTTTAACGTCGTTAACCTTCAGCAGGCTAGAGAGCTGCCTCTCCTGGTCTCCTGGTGTGTGTGTGTGTGCGTGTGTGTGTGCGTGTGTGTGTGCGTGTGTGTGTGTGTGTGTGTGTGTGTATGTTTGTGTGTCTATGTGTGTGTCTGTGTGTGTGTGTGTGCGCATGTGTGTGTGTCTGTATGTGTGCATGCGTCTATGTGTGTGTGTGTGTGTGTGTGTCTGCGTGTGTGCGTACGCGTGTGTGTGCCTAGCGGATGTCAGCGCTCTCCCAGACACATGTTGAGAGTCGTAGCAGGGCCCAATCTTACTGTCGCCCTCCGCTTCCTGTCTGCCCCTGACGGCCCGCAGCCTCGACCAACGCCAGGCCTACGAGGGGTTAATCTAGCGCCCGGGCCCCCCCCCCCCCCCCCACCTCAGGGGACCCCCGGTCTGGAGGAACGGGTTAATAAAGGTCACCCCCCAAAATAAACACTTTACAGAATGTTTCTCCATTCATCCCTCTTTAAAATCAACTCGCAATAAAACGGGGGTCTGGGTGCAATTACCGCCGCTGCATCGGGGCATGAAATCAACCTGCTCCGAGCGCCGAGCAAACGACGACTTTCTCCCCCCGCGTTTTTCTAGCTGAGGTCTGCTTATGATCTCCATTTTTTTCACCCAGCCAGCGCTCTGCTCTCTCCGCTCCCCCCCCCCTGTGTGCCCTTGGCTGGTGCGCTAGGTAAGGCCGCCCCCCCCCCACCCCGCGCGCGCCTCCCCCACCACCCGCCCGCACTGCTACAGGACCACCCTATCGATCGGGGCCAGAGGTGTGCCGAGCTCGACTGAAAAAGAAAAAAAAAAAGAAATACGTAGAACACTTTTTCTGTCTACTGAGCTTTTCCAGTAGTGCACCTATAGAAAGTATATTATGAAAAAAAAGGGAAAAAAAGATTAGAAAATAGTGTAATTCCTTTTTTTTTTTTTTTACCACCCTCCTCCTCCAATCTGAAATGTATTTCCTGGATGTTTGCTGTGGTGGTAGAAAAAAGTAAATGACCTGAGAGAGAGAGAGAGAGAGAGAGAGAGAGAGAGAGAGCAGTGGAAATGACCTTAACTAAGATGTCGGTTTTATTTTTTTATTTTATTAGGGGGATTGCTGTTCCAGGTTTCCAGGTCTAGAGTGGATGAAAGATGGCCCTTGGCCCCTGTGTATGTATAGAACATATGGAACATTGCAATAATTAATGTCACAAACATGAAGAGAGCCAGCCAGCAACAGGCAAGAAGGAGACACACAGGGGGGAACAAGGGTCTACCTCTGTGTCGGAGTGTTTAGACTATTAAACCAGATGAAGTAGTATTTCTCTGAATGTACTGCACTCTGGGTGCAGGAACACACTCCCCGAAGCAAGAGCCCCGGCACTCAGAGAGTGTGTGTTCACGTCCCAGTGTGTTAGCCTCCCTCTCTGGAAGGCTGTTAAGGTCGCTCACAGACGTAATTGCGATTAACCTTATTCACATTAAACTGGCAAAACGAATCAAGCTAAAGCCAGGGCGTTGAGGGCGAGACAGCTGCTCCGAATGTGTCACCCGAAAATGGAACTATTTCCCTTTTAATAAACGTCATATACCTCAGCCTCGTAGATTTAGTACGTTTCACATTATTTTTTATTATTCCATTTCCATATGATGAATATTCCACAGATAGATATTTCCAGTTACTATTCCAGGGGAACGAGGACATTTATTTTTATTTAAAACATTATTATTTTTTTAAACAGTATAATCCATTTAGCGTTGAATTGTCACATGAAATTAGTGTTCGATTTCTTTCGGCATACAGAAACGCTACGGAATGAGTGTGTAGGCATGACACTAATTACAATGATGATCACTGTAATAGGAGCTGGATGAGATGTTGTCAAGATATCTAATATCATACAATTAGCATCTCAAGAGGGAAAAATCTACGTATATCATAAAAATACTGTGTCAATCAGGAATTACCCTACTGGTGAATTCATCAAATAAATATCCTGAATGTTGCATATGAACAAAGCTGCAAACGAACAGGGGAATCTCCCCAGTGACAGGCAGCAGCGCAGTGTTGTTATTTAATATATATCATAATAAAAAGATTTAACAGAGGCAATAGACATTGAACATGCACATTTGGGGCCTTGTGTGGAGTGGGGGGTGGGGGGGTATTGGGTTTGAATGGATGTGAATTGCTGTAATGAGCCCTACACATTAAAGTTTAATTTACGCTACTAATGTCAGAGAAGAGAAGAAATATAAAATGTAGGAAAGCTTCAAAGAGGAGAGTATAATAGTGGAGGTTAGCTTCTCAGGCTGTCAATTAACGAGCTGGCACAGTAGAGCAGCAGATAATACATTTATGGATTTACAGATTATCGCTATTATTTTCATTGACTGACTGGAAATAACCTGAGAGGAAAAGAATAAAGGATAAAGGATAAAGGATAAAGGATAAAGGGAATTCAGTTACATGTTTGGAGAAATTATAGATCAGCTCCCATATAAAATACTTCCATTTGTGTGTGTGTGTGTGTGTGTGTGTGTGTGTGTGTGTGTGTGTGTATGTGTGTGTGTTTATATGTGTGTGTGTTTATATGTGTGTGTGTGTGTGTGTGTGTGTGTGTTTATATATGTTTGTGTGTGTGTGTGTGTGTGTGTGTGTGTGTGTGTGTGTGTGTGTGTGTGTGTGTAAGTGTGCGCGTGTGTGCATGTACGTAAGTGTGTGCGCGTGCGTGTACGTAAGTGTGTGTGTCTCTCACGGCTACACCCAGGCCCCCCCCCCCAGGCCCACCCCTCCAGCCCCCCGCCCCAGGCTCTGACAGAGTAACCCTCAAGTTCATCTGTCTATCGGCTGGCTGCCCAGAATATTTCTATTGGCAGGATGATCTTGAGGAGTCGGAGAGAGAGAGAGAAGGAGAGAGGGAGAGAGAGAGAGAAGGAGAGAGGGAGAGAGAGAGAGAAGGAGAGAGAGAGAGAGAGAGAGAGAGAGAGAGAGAGAGAGAGAAGGAGAGAAGGAGAGAGGGAGAGAGAGAATGAAGTGGAGCAGATGTGATGTGGGGGGGTACTGGGGAGGGCAGCAGCATCCCCTCCACCCCCCCTTCCTCCTCGTAAATACAGCGCAGCATTGTTGCCCTGGCACTGCCTCCTCCTTTGTCTTAGCGCTGCTAAGTATTGGATAATGCCGTTTCACACCATCTGCCCCGAGGCTTCATTAAAGATACATGAACGGGGGGGGGGAGGGGGGGGGGGCTGTCTTATGAGGAACAGGTGCTATTGTCTGTCCCCGGTGACTGCAGCTTCCCGAGGATCAGACCCCCGAATACTTGAGGAAGAGCATCTGTAGTGATCAGTCAGACAGAGTGGGGCAGGGGGGGGGGGGGGTGTGTGGAAGGGTGGTGTCTGCCAGCACACGCACCCCAAACCCAGGTTTTCCACAGAGGGGGAGGGGTGGGGGGCTCCCGGGCCTCTCAGCCTCCTCGCGATACGTACGGTCGATTCAGACGACCTGATGACGTTTCGCAGCCAGCCAGGCTAGCACGCACGCTAATCTGTTTGTTCCAGATTAAATATGACGGCACACACTCACTTTTACTTTTTACGGGGGTCTGACAATATCTAAAAATATAGACTATAATAAAATAGAATAGAGCAGCATTCTGTCTCTAAAGACACAAAACGTTTAATGACAACAAACAACAACAAAAAATCTGGTGAAAAACTGGAGTTTGAGTAAACAGAGAGGGACGTTCCAGATGGATCGATGTCATTACAGGAAGTGTCGACATCAGCACCTCGGCCCTCCGACGGTCGACCGCAGACGCTAATCCTGGGGTCAGACGGTGGACCGGGGATTGACCATGGTGAGATTACCATTACACAAGGTCTAACACACACACACACACTCACTGTGAGCAAGCACACACACACACACACACACACACACACACACACACACACACACACACTCACACTCACTGTGAGCAAGCACACACACACACACACACACACACACACTCACACACAGACACACGCACATACACACACACACACTCGCTCACACACACACACACACACACACACACACTCACACACACACACACACACACACACACACACACACACACACTCACACACACACATTCAATCACACCTAGCCCAGCGGCGTGTGTAAATAGAGATGTACGGAGCCACACAACCATAGAGGTCCTGTCAGCACCCATACACCTCAGCTCTGCAAAGCCTGTTTCACAGAGCCCCCCCCCCCACCCCGGGGCAACGGCAGGCCTTCTGCACCCCGCAAATACACACACACACACACACACACACATTAATCACACACACACACACACACACGTACACACACGTACACACACGTACACACACGTACACACACGTACACACACACACACACACACACACACACACACACACGCTGAGCCTCAAGAAAACTAATTTCATGATTGTGCTCCTCTTCTCCTCTTGAGAACAAGGAAGAGAGTTGTTTTAACATGTCCAAATACCCTCTACGTTGATAAGATAAGATGGACGACGGGAAAGAGAAAAAGGGCCAACAAAAAAAAGAAGGAAAAAAAATGAAAACATCTGCTTTTTTTCTCACTGGGTTTGGAATGGTTTGTAACTGTTGAAAGGCCGAGGAGGAATCTCAGGTGTAATATGTTAGCGTTAGTTGACGTCTTGTTACATGCTAGCCAGATGTGCTTCTGTGGAGCAGACATACATTTTTCGGTGGTTTCATCGCTTTGTGTAATAATCTTAAAACGACAAAGTTATAAGTGTATGAATGTGTCATGTTTTGTGTACACAACACATTGTACGCAATGCAACCTATTGTGTATAAAGTGTGATAACAAGATAATTAAACATGACAGTAGTGAGTATATGAAAACGTCCATTTAGATCTGATTATTCGACATATAGAAACGATGGCTTTAGTGAAATACATTTTTATAAAATAGAAAAAGAAGAACTCTCACATCCGGGTTCGAGGGCTAAACTGGATTCCATTTCCATATACAGTTAATTTGTATGGGATTTGTTTATCGTACTTTTACGCGGCCAATAACATTTTCTAATCGAGAAATCTCAAGGTCCAAATCACAAATAAACTCCTCCAGACATTCTTATTACACCTCCGTTACTTCTGTCAGCAGTTCCACAACCGCCGCAAATCTCCCTCTCACATCTCACTGAGGAGTCGGAGGAGAAATTGGGGCGATATAATTTTACCCAGCGAGGGACGGGGCTTCCAGCTGTTACTGTAAGTAGTGATAGTTCACACGTCGTTCCCCCCCCCCCCCCCCCCCCCCGCTCTCCGCTGACACACACACCGAAAGCCTGCGAGTGGAAATCACCTTAGGAGATCCGTTTGAAGGTAAAGAAGAAGAATCTAGAAGGGATAGAAACTGGCAGCCATGGCTTCACCTCCTCCTACAGCCTAGCGCTGTAACACTGACACCAAAGCGGCGGCGTGAACTCGACACCCGCTACCGTGCCGTGTCCTGCTGTGCCGTGCTATGCTGGCAGTGAGAGAGAGAGAGGCAGAGAGAGAGAAAGAGAGAAGGAGGCAGAGAGAGAAAGAGAGAGAAAGAGAGAGAGAGAAGCAGAGAGAGAGGCAGAGAGAGAGAGAGGCAGAGAGAGGAAGTGAGAGAGAGAGAGAAGCAGAGAGAGAGAGAGGCAGAGAGAGAGAGAGAGAGGCAGAGAGAGAAAGAGGCAGAGAGAGAGAGGCAGATAGAGAGGCACCAGAGAGAGAGAGAGAGAAGCAGAGAGAGGCAGAGAGAGAGAGGCAGAGAGAGAGAGAGGCAGAGAGAGAGGCAGAGAGAGAGAGAGGCAGAGAGAGAGGCAGAGAGAGAGAGAGAGAGGCAGATAGAGAGAGAGAGGCAGAGAGAGAGAGAGGCAGAGAGAGAGGCAGAGAGAGAGGCAGAGAGAGAGCTTTCTGGAGTTTAACCAGGAGGAAAATCAGTGAATGGAACCACTTCTGGGCTCCAGAGCCCGTGTGTTACTTTGTTCTAGAGAGGTCAATTCATAAAACAATCCCTGGCTCCCTGGGCGCATATTACTGATGTATTACTCCACATCACAGGTCATTTATCAGTTAACCACACTCCTCCACTCCTCCACTCCTCCACTCCTCCACTCCTCCTCTCCTCCAGTGTGAACGCTGAACACACTGCGGCTTTGGAGCACTAATCCACACACACACACACACACACACACACACACACACACACACACACACATAGGAGCACACACACACACACACACACAGGTGCACACACACACACATGCTTGGATGAACACACGCATGTACGCCGCTCACATGTACGCCGCTCACACTCACACACACACACACACACACACACACAGCAGCACGCACACACACACACACACACACACACACACACACACACAGGTGCACACACATGCTTGGATGAACACACGCATGTGCGCACATACTCACACATACACACACAAATGAGCAGGCACACAAAGGATCTCACACACCCACACACACACACACAGGGCCAGTGTAGTGGTGTTATCGGAGCAGATAGGCTGCTCTGTGGCCTGTGTGTTTGGTGTGCGATGGTAATCAGGCCGGTGGATCGATAGCACTGAGCCGGACTTTGATCCCCTAGCCCGTCTGCTGGAGCTAAGGCCAGGTCTCCATCTCCACCCCCCCTCCACCCCCCACCCCCACCCCCCCCTCTCAGACTAAAGCACATTGTTCCCTTTTGGTCTCCCCCACTCCCCACAACCCGCCCTCCGAGATGAACACACTGCAATGGGAGGCCACTCCACTACAGATGTACCAGATACCAACAAAGGGTTACTTGTCCTGGTCATGGCTGTGACCTATCTCCTATCCACCCCCCCCCCACCCTCTCAACCACCCCCACCTCCCACCCCCAAGCCCCCTAGACTAGACCTCCCATTTAGCCAACAGGTAAAAAAAAAGATAAACATCACAAGCCAAGAGGGACACACACACACACACACACACACACATTCTCTATTCTCTCTGCGAGGCGTCGGACACATGTCCAATAAGTGTAGGGTTAGGCCGCTGATCTCTAACAACAAGACCGGTCTGGAGGGGGGGGGAGTGTGTGTGGCTCTGAGAACCTTCTAGACTAGACGTCGCAGCTCAGCGGCAGGGCCAGGGTAGGCCAGGGTAAGGTGCAGAGAAACCAGACACTGGGGTGAGGTCTGACTGGGCCATCTGGGGGGATAACCAATAGATGGCTTCTGTGTTCCTTCTAATTCCTTACAGAGTCAAACAGGCTCTCTTGGAAAAGGGCCATTCCAATATGTCTATATTAAGGCTGTTGCTGTTAAAAAGCAGAGCAGAGCAGAGGAGCCCACTCCCTCCCCTCCCTCCCTCCCTCCCTCCCTCCCTCCCATGACTTCCCTGGGCTCCTCACTGGTACAGGAGGTCTGGCCTGTACACTGCTCCTGTGTGTGTGTGCCACACTCACAACCATTCATATAGGCTACTGTCAGGATATAAATGGAATATATACAGAGTGATAAAAGATTTAATATCGGGAAAAAAAACCCGAATGTTTTGGCTACGGATGGATAAACACATGTTGAGCGTAAGAACTGAAATATTTGTACCGAGAAAAAGGGCGTAAAAAGAGTTATTTGTAGTTTGGATGTGAAACGATGGAATCGTGAGATAATGCGAGAAATATTATAAGTATGAACGTTATTGAGTTAAATACAAGTATGTCGCTGGCTGTTGCTGAAATGCATAACATTGATTAAAGCAGTAAAACGTTAAGAGCGAAAGCTGAAAAATTTAAGCTACTCTCTGGAGAATAGACATGAAATGTGATCAATGTAGATTCAAGAGAAATTGTGTACTTAAGGCACATTTTTGTAGAGCCTCAAAGACCTTAAATGTAATTTACGTTTGTAAATATTTCGAGTAATTAGATTTGTATTGAATATAAAATATCAAAGATAGGCCTTGGGGTCTGCTTTGTGTATGCTTTTTTGTTCTACATTAGTGCACGAGAGGGCCTGCTTTCATGGTACTCTCTCTCCCCCTCTCTCTCTTACTCTCTCTCTCCCCCTCTCTTTCTCTCTTTCTCTCTCTCTCTTTCTCTCTTTCTCTCTCTCTCCCTCTCTCTCTATATGTCTGTCTCTCTCTCTCTCTCTTTCTCTCTCTCTCTCTCTCTCTAGTTCTTTCTCACTATCACGCACACACACACACACACGCACACACACACCCTCACGCGTACACACACTAACCCTCTCCCGTGCGCTTTCATTCTTACATTATCACCACCTCTTCAGTGATATAGATTCTCACAGAACATGAAATCATCTGCATTTAAACAAAAATGGTGTCTATCCTGGCATGGTGTGGTTCTAACATGAAGAAGGTTTCAGTAAACTGGCCTGGTCCACGGGGACCCCCTCAAACAGCATGTGTAATGACGGGATAGAGGAGAACAGACATAAACAAACCCACAAGTGAGTCTGGGGCCGACATCATTATCCTGCCCCTGCCTGTATGCCCCCCCCCCCCTCCTGTACGCCCCCCCCCCCCCCCCTGCCTGTACGCCCCCCCCCCCCTGCCTGGACGGCCCCCCAGCTCTATGGAAATGGGAGTACGCAAATGCCCCCGGACCGACAACGCAGGGGTCCTAGAAGACGTCTGACATGGGGGCCTAGTCAGATGTATAACCATGCATGAACAGGACAGAGGGGGGGAGCGAGGGGTATCTGGATCAGGAAGTGAACATGTTAAGCGTATGAGGAAATAACATACTACGGACATGTGCGTATGAAATATTAAATCTCTAATCCCAAAACGTACTGTGCTGAGAGGGTTGGAAAGGACACGCTCATTCATAGGGCATTTTATTATTTATATTAGCATTTACTTACTTGCCTTCTTTCATGCGTAAACCAGAGTAAATATTATGGTTCTCACACACAGTATTTTTCGTTAATATTTCTTGAAGTCATTTGGTTTATTGAGAAACTAGAAAGTATGATTTCTATAAATGAAGTATTCTCTTGTCTGGGAAGGTACAGCAACAAAGTCACTATGCTCTTCTTCAACAGACCAAATGACCATTGTGGAGACTGACTGACTGGGATTCCAAAGGGAGTTTGATATGAGAATGTAGTAGTGTGTTAGTGTGTTTGATGGTAGTGGTGGGGCAAACCACTAGCATCGGCCCATCACCCCTCTCTCTAATGTTAATAATGGTATTGTCCGGCGGGCGGCTGGAGGGAGGTGCAGGATGGGACTTCCCCTTCTTCCTGTCCTAGCGGGGTTGATAGACGGAGCCTCTGTCTCCACAATTGCCTCCCAGCTGCCCGCCTGTGGACGACAACACAGAGCGCTCTGTTGTCCGCGGGTAGAAAGCAGGATTGTTGAAGAGGGGGGGGGGGGGGGGCGCTTTATTACAGGCACATGAGTGTGTCCAGACTTTAAAACACGCTCCCATGTCATGTGCACACCCGATGACGGGCACAAGAATAATTCAGAAGAAAAAAAGAAAAAGAAAGAAGGAAACAAAAAAGTTATATAAAAAAAAAACAGAAAAAACTAAAGAAAAAAAACGACAACACAATTCTGTGTCTAGGAAAAACGGCGCAAAAGGACAAGACTGCCCATTCATTGTGTTCCATTGGGAATGCTTGGACTCTCCCACCCCCCGCCACCCCCCCCAGAAAACAAAAAGGGCCTTTTTTTACCCAGCAGCACGGCCGTGGTGGGGCTGAATGCTTTGCTTTGCCACCCTGGCCCTAAGAAAACACGGGCCCCCTTTCTCCCCCTCCCTCCCTCCCTCCCTCCCCCTCCCTCCCCTCCCTGCCTGCCGGCTGGCCTGGTCTCCCTCTCACACACACACTAGACCCCATTAATGCGGCCCTCCTCCCTGCGAGGGGGTGCCCGCTGCGGAGGCCCTGCGGGCCGCGCAAAGCCAACGCAAAGACAAAACAGTTTGCTCAACATTAGCAGGGAAAACACAGAGGACCCGGCCCGGGCGGAGAGAGAGAGAGAGAGAGAGAGAGAGAGAGAGAGAGAGAGAGAGAGAGGGAGAGAGAGAGAGAGAGGGAGAGAGAGCAGAGAGAGAGAGAGAGGGAGAGAGGGAGAGAGAGGGAGGGAGAGAGAGAGAGAGGGAGAGGGAGGCCGGGCGGAGAGAGAGAGCAGAGAGAGAGGGAGGGAGAGAGAGAGGAAACTAAGTCAACATCACACTGGAGGATGTGTTCTCTCCATCCCACTGATATTTTCTTTTGGAGCGACGACCCCGCGGCCGTACAATGAGAGCTAAGTATACGGGGCCGGCCTGCCTTCATCCAGGAAAGGGATTGTGGCGAAGGGCAATAGAGTTAAAACAGGTGCTTTCTAATGGTATTCAGAGGAGGCAACACAGAGAGCCTCTTTATGTGGATCATTCGGGCCCACGGTTCGGGGGTCGTCGTCCTCGCTTTTCGGTATCAGTTAACCGTCGCCCGTTGAAGTAATTCGTTGTAAAGTGTATCCGGTTTAGCCAGCGCTATTGTACTTTTTCAGGGATACCTTCTTCTTGTGTGTGTCTACGTTTGATGAGACGCCTGATGAGATGCACCACCACGGCTCCGGTTAATCCGGTATCTGTCTCGTGTTGATTGCTGTTAGCGCTAGCTAGCTAGCGTGAGGTGGTGGAGGTGGAGGAGGTGGTGGAGGCTGCAGGTTGTGGCATTAATTACCAGGTCGCTACTTGTTTAGAATCCCCCAGGTGACTCATTTAAGACAGACACTCAGGTGTGACTCCTTCACACGTTTCAACTGTTCATGTGACAGCCCTTTCGTCTCTCTTCATTATCGCTGCTTAAACTGCCGAGGTGTCTGAACACAGAGGTGCGCTCCCTGGCCCCGCTGCTAATTACACAAAGGGAAGAGGAGATGTTGTGTAATTAACATTAATAATGGATCTGTGTTTGTCTACATTCTTACCTCACCGACAAAGACTTAGCATTCTTAGCATATGTTCCAGTTCCAACAAACAACTGTGCCTTTGTGTGTGTGTGTGTGCGTGTGTGTGTAGGTCTGTGTGTGTGTGTGTCTCTGTCTGTGTGTGTGTGTGTGTGTGTGTGTGTGTGTGTGTGTGTGTGTGTGTGCGAGGCACTCTGTTGTTGGGATTTCACCATATGAACCAATCAGTGTTAAAGTGGCGACGTGTATCTATACACATCTTTACACTCTCCAGTTTCAACAGCCTATTTTTCCCAGAATTAACACCTTCGAGTGGCCAGAGCAAAGGGGAAATGGTGTCTAATGCAATCACAAGGCCACTGGATACATCCCTTCTCCTCCTCCTCTCGGTGTTTCCTAGCCTAAACCCAACACACGTGTGTTAAGGTAAACAGATGCTGCCGGAGGAATCCTGAGGACTATTACCCTCAAGACATAAGCCGGCGAAAAACCTACAGACCGAATCTGGCTCTGGTCGCACTGTTTATATTCCTAATGTATGAATTTGTTTAAGCGGGGCCTCACGCGACATCACGGGGTCTAGACGTTCCATACTTCATACACTTAGCTTAATTTCCAAACCCACGTCGGTCATTGCTGAGGTTGTATCTATTACTCCCCTTTTTCTGCGCACCATTAAGTTTTAACAGAACCCCCCCCCCGCCGATAGCTTTATTGTTCAAATTGCACACGACTTAATTTAACGTCAGCATTTCTTCTGCTTCCTGACAAGAAGTCACATTTCATAACTAATTAAATTGATCCCTTCCCTCCTCTCCCCTCCCCCCCCAATCCAACCAGGCAGAGGGGGGGGGGGGCACCAGACTAAATGGAATTATTTGTATCCAAGTGTCAATATATTAAATCACGGGGGCTAATGAGTCGGGTCACCGCTTTCTTTTATCTTTAGTCTCGCATGTGCACATCTTCATCAGCTAACAGTCTCCTTGGTGGATGAGCGCGTTGGCCTGGAGGCTCTCCCTGGGCTTCAGCCAAGCCCATTTGATGAGGCTGTTAAGGGGGCCTTAGCCTAGCGTAATCCCCCCCCACCCCCCACCCCCTACTACCAGGCTAACACAGTAATACTTCAAAACAAGACAAGAAGCTAACACGTTAGTGCTCCCTGCTCTATTATTCTCTTATTATCATGCCACACAGTCATGCTAATTAGGGGAATTTACACATTCTCTACTCTACTCGAACAATATTCTATTTTAGTGCGTTTTTTATGGATTAATAAGAGTCTCTCTCTCTCCCTCTTAGAAGATCGTTTTGCGTCTGGGAAGAAAACAACAGAGACGGAGAGAGACTTCTGAGGAGGGTTCTATTAGGCAGACATTATCTTCGTTCAATTACCAAAGCCACCCACCCTTGTGTTTATCTAGAGCTTGTGTTAAATTATTCCCCATTATGTGCTAGTTGTGTGCTTTTTGTCCCCCCCGCTTAAAACGTTAACCAAATAAAAAACGTTCGGTGGATTCAATTACTGTTCATTGGATTTCAAGGGTCAACTGTATTGTAGGTACAGTAGAACTGTAAGTCAGGGCAATTACAGCCACGGCTAGTCCCGCCTGATCTGCAGATATGGCGCGGCTGGCAAAGAAGGAGCCTAGCTACACGCAAGACTGTAAATAATGAAAACAGAGCCGGAGTAAGAGTGACATTTAGAGACTGAGCACTGAACTCTGATGTCAATAAAACCACTAAAAAAAGAATCCAAACGTTGAACCTTCTCCAATTCCTTTCCCTATAGGAAAATACTGAAAGCTAACGCTAATACTTCTTCTCCTAACGTATTCAAATGTACATATATCATATATCATATCAGAGGCTAACTCACTAAAAAACAATCCAAACTTTGAACCTTCCCCAATTCCTTTCCCCTATAGGTTGAACTACTAAAAGCTAACGCTAATACTTCTTCTCCTAACGTATTCAAATGTACATATATCATATATCATATCAGCGGCTCGGTGAGGTCGGTAGAGGGAAGTCGTACAGTAGGTACATATGAGGACAGTGGCGTCTCACCTGTCTACCATCCACAGAGGCAGCAGAGAGGGCATAACAGCACCTCAGTGAGAGACAGAGGCCTTTCTCTGGGGGTCTCAATGGAAGGCAAGAGGGATTGTTGGTTTCATTCAGAAACAAATGTGAATGGCACAAAGAGCTCTGTGTTTAATTAGGAGGGCCCCGCTGCCTGGGAAGACAGGCCCTGCTTTTATAGGCCCTCCCCTGTCAATTCTATCACCCGTTTGCAACACTTGGGCATGAGAGAGCACCCAGAAGCCTCCATTACCCTCACCCAACAAACCCTCACCCTCTAAACCCTCACCCTTCAATCCCTCACCCTTCAAACCCTCAACCCACAAACCCTCACCCTCTATCGAACTATCTATTACCACTAGTTGCACCACAGTTGCAGTGTATCCCTGTCTTACCTGTACTATTGTCACCTTTATCTTGTATTATTATTATCTTTTGTCACTTATGTCCGGTACTACTGTCACTTTCTAATCTTGAATTATGCCTGTTGCCTTATTGTCTTAAACTGCAATGTCAGGAACTGAAGCCTACGAATTTTACTCCCTTACACTTGTGTAATGTGATGTAACAATACACTTGAAACTTGAAACTTAAAAGCAACACCAGACGTCTGAGTGAGAGGGAGGCTGCTCCTGGTGGACCCTCATGCTGTCCTGGTACGCTCCCCGCTGCCTCTTCTCTGTCTCTGGAGAGCCGGAACATTCCTCCAGCCTCTCCACACCTCCTTAGACCGGCCATCACTCTGTTAACACACTCACCTATCACCATGACACACGCACACACACACACACACACACACACACACACACACACACACACACACACACACACCTATCACCATGACACACACACACATACACACACTCACCTATCACCATGACACACACACACACACACACACACACACACCTATCACCATGACACACACACACATACACACACACACACAGACACACACACACACACACACAGACACACTCACTTATCACCATGACACACACACATACACACACACACACACGCACACACACACACACACACACACACCTATCACCATGACACACACACATACACACACACACACAGACACACACACACACACACACACATATACACACACACACAGACACACACACACACACACGCACACACACACACACACACACACACACACACACACACACACACCTATCACCATGACACACACACATACATACACACACATACACACACACACACACACACACACACACACACACACACACACAGAGACACACAAACACAAACACACATCCCCTGAGCTGTGTTCCTGTGTTCCTGTGTGTTGTTGTGTGTTTAGTCTGCAGTACAGCAGTGAGGCTGGCAGGGCTGTGGAGGTGGTTAGCGAGCCCTTGTGTAATTAAATTGTATCTTTAATCTGGCAACTGTCTGCAGCCATTATCATTTAACCCTTGGAAGTCCCCCGCTGTTTCCTGCACACCATTTAAAACCACATGTGAGGAAACCTTTCCCACTTTGAAGTGAGTCTGACTACCAGGCACAGGCCTTCTCTCTGTTAACTAAGGCAATGGCAGTTTGTTAAAGCCACACTAGAGAAGCAACACACACACACACACACACACACACACACACACACACACAGACACACAGACGACCGGACGCACGCACAGACACACGGACGCACGCACGCACGCACCCACACACACCCACATACACCCACCGACACACACACACACACACACACACACACACACACACACAGCCACATAAATACCAACACACACATACCCACCAACACACACACACACACACACACCCACATACACCCACCGACACACACACACACACACACACACACAGACACACACACACAGACACACAGACGACCGGACGCACGCACAGACACACGGACGCACGCACGCGCGCACCCACACACACCCACATACACCCACCGACACACACACACACACACACACACACACACACACAGTCACATAAATACCAACACACACATACCCACCAACACAACACACACACACACACACACACACACACACACACACACACACACACACACACCGGAACACAGTTCTATGGAGATTCCCTCACAGGGGCGAGAGAGAGGAGGGAGAGAGAGAAGCAACAAAAGAAACAGTAAACAGAAAAACTAAGAGTGAAAAGAATTCTGGGACACAATGTCCTCCATAGAACCCTCCCTATCAGCAGGATCTGCACATCACTGGCATGGCTAAACACACAGGGCAACAATGTGAGCTCAGAGCTACGCTCCTAGCCTAGCCGGTGGAGCTAATAAAGAATGTCTTGTTACCGGCGGTAACAGCAGAGACTGTGAGGACGTGTTTGGGTTGACCTGACTAGAATGTCTCAGATTAAAGAACCCCTCTTGTTTCATCTGGGGAGCTCCTTTCTTTAACCTGCGTGTGGTAGATAAAGTTCAGCCTGACCTTTCAGACAATATTTATTCTCTTGATGTGTGTGTGTGTGTGTGTGTGTGTGAGAGAGAGTGTGTGTGTGTGTGTGTGTGTGTGTGTGTGTGTGTGTGTGTGTGTGTGTGTGTGAGAGAGAGGGAGAGTGTGTGTGTGTGTGTGTTTGTAAGTGTGTGCGTGTGTGTATGTGCGTGTGTGAATGTGCTTGTGTGTGCATGCATGCGTGCGTGTGTAAGTGTGTGTGTGTGTGTGTGTGTATCCACTGTGTGTGTGTGTGTGTATGTGTGTGCCTATGCATGCGTGTGTGTGTGTGTGTGTATGCCTGTGTGTGTGTGTGTGTGTCACCTCGTCTCACACCGTACCAGCCCCATCCTTCAGGAATGCGTGGCGCGGTGCCATCCCCGTGCGCAGGACGCTCGACGGCCCGCGAGCCTCGTGAGAGAACAGGAATGTCCACCTGGCATGGATCTGTGTGAGGGCCCCGGGGGGCGCGAGGCCGAGGGCGTGAGGCCTGGGGGGCAGGGGGGCAGCGGGTGGGCAGCTTACTGTTACTGTAGCTAAAGACCTGTCCTGCACTCCATCACGGCACAGCAGCCCCCACACCCTCCCCTACAGCCTCTCTGACCTCCTCCCTTCATCGCACCTTCAGAGATGCAGTGTGTGGGCAGGGAGGGCAGGCAGCAGACCTCAGAGACTGCCAGAGATGTACTGCTCCTACCTGGGCTACTGAGGCACAGGGGTCCCCTAGACCTGGAGATCTGTGGTAGTCTCAGAACAGACAAAGCCATATATATATATACTGTCACCTCTAATCCATGGTGATTATTTATTTCTCAAATATCCAGTCAAATATCCTCTCACTCAAATATATCTCAGAAACAAATAACCGCAATTCCCTACCACTTCATTAACTCATTCCATGCTGCTAACAGTGCTTCAATGTATGACACATCATTTGAAAGCTTACAATCTGTAGTGTCAGATTCAGATGTAAAAAACAGAAAAATTACTTGGGCTATTGGTTTATTGTTTGACCAGCTGGTGTCACATATGCTGTCCTGCTACTGAGTCCCATATAATCACAAAAGCCATAACTAAGAATCATCATCAACCTAAAGGCAAAAAATAAACATGATTGGTTGGCATTAGAGAGGCAACAGAGAGAGAGGGGGAGAGAGAGAGAGAGAGGGAGAGAGAGAGGGAGAGAGTGAGAGAGAGAGAGAGAGAGACAGAGAGAGAGAGAGAGAGAGAGAGAGAGGGAGATAGAGAGAGGGAGAGAGTGAGAGAGAGAGACAGAGAGAGTGAGTGATGATTGTCAAGGAGACGGACCTAACCGGTCCGATCGAGAGCAGCGGCGGTCGATGTGTTTGACTGATGCGGAGGGCTAAACAAACAAGACCTGAACGCAGCTCTGTTGACCGTCTACGTCTGCCTTTCTCTTCAACTCACTGGCTTTACACGCTCTCATTCAGACCGCTCTATGACACCCGTACGTTACATAACACACACACACACACACACACACATTCTCTCTCGACCAATCCGATTTACTTCAAGCAATTGAGCTTTTAATTGTCACAAGCCTCCTCTTTCAACCCCTTAAATGTGTTTATAAGTTCATACTTGAATCACAAAAACGGTAATCCCTCCCACTCGGACACGGAATTAGTCGCGGTATGAAATTCAACAACAACAAGATCTAGGGGGGCTAAAGGAGACGGAGGCATACAAACGAGAGAGGAGAGAGGGAAAGAAACACATAGCCTTGAGCTTTCACTTTCGGGATAAGCCGCTGACGCCGTAATCAAAACATCTGCTATCTTAAAACAAGTGACATTGTAATCCCGCAAGGACAAAGACCCAATCCCTCTCTCTCCCTCTCCTAAAGCAGGAAACGTGAAAGGATGAAAAGGCCATTCAAAAAAAAGGGTAGACTCAATTAAATTCTAACGCTGCCTTCTTCTTCTTCTTCTTCTTCTTCTCTCCAAACCCTCCCTTGGCTATTTCTGGCCACCCCTCCCTCTCTCTCTCTCCTTCCCTCTCTCCCTCCCTCCCTCCCTCCCTCAAACAAAAAACCCCAGAAAGTGTATAGCGTGCCAGGCAGGGTGTGGAGTTATGGCCCTCGGTCGGTTTTATTTGGACTCCGCCGGTCCACTTTACAGCACCCACTGATGTGATCAGTTACATCATCAATACGGGACCCCAGCACAACGTATCTTCCCCCCTCGGGCCGAACCAGAAGCTCTTTGATGACCAGGGGGATCTCTCTAGTAAAGTCCTTTCAGTGTTTCAGCCCTGCTGACAACAAGGGTAACCCGATCCCCCAGTGCTGTTTTACCATTCCTGCTAAAAGTCTGCAGTATGCAGGCTGGGAGCTTGTTTAGAGTACTAATTAACTCCCCGTTTTTTAAGAGAGGGCCTCTAATGAAAACAGAGTGGAGACGAGTTGAACTTCCTCCTCACTCTATAGGCCTACCTCTCCCCTTCTTCTTCTTCGCCTTGTCTAGCCCCCTCGTCCCTTTGGTCAGCCATCTTTACGAGCTGCCAGCTAGCCAGCGCTACGGACGGAACGCTCCGTAGAACTGGGTCAATAGGGGAGGGGGGGAGTACATACAGTACCAGTCAAAAGTTTGGACACACTTCCCCTTTCAATTGAATGGGAAAGTGTGTCCAAACTTTTTGACTGGTACTGTCTATGGAAGGCCTGGTAGTCTGGTAGTGGAGTAGTCGGATAAACAAAATGTTGAAGATGATCAAAGTGATTTGAAGGTTGAGAAGTTCATCTATGCTCTAGTGGACTGTGGTCCTTGTGAGGCCTTTGGTGTAACTGGACTGTAGTAAGGAACGGAGCAGATGGTGTAAATGTGGGGCCACTTTTGATTAATTGTAGATGTGGTGAGGTTTTCATCAGAGCCAGATCAGAGGAAGGACCGGGTCCAGGGGGGGCTGCCTTGGCCGGAGATGGACCGACTTCACCTTCAGTACATCTACCCTACATGTTTTCTGTGTTTGAAGTGGATCCATCCAAGTTCACTATATTCCCATGTGAGTAAGTAAGCAAAGAGACGCACCTTAAAAACTCTCGAATCCCCCTTCCTTCCCCCAAAAAACATGCTCATCAAGAGGAATTCAACGAAGAATTCCCAGGTACCAACATTTTGAAACCTTGAAAACTACAAGATGAAAGTGTGTGGACCTCTCAAAAGAGTTAGGATATGCACTGCACATGTGCGTGTGTGTGTGTGTGTGTGTGTGTGTGTGTGTGTGTGTGTGTGTGTGAACGTGTAGGACTAAAGAGGGTCCTCCAAGCAACCTAAAGGATGCTGGGTCCTTGGACAGAGGAGGGGTACTCCATCCTAGAGTGTGGTACTAGAGAGGGTGCTGTGCTCTTTTGCTCTTTAGTGGAGTGTGGATGATGGTGGAGTAATTTCTCCCCCCCCGCCCCTCCACTAGTGTCCAGCAGCAGAGGGTCCAGCCCAGTAGTCTGTCAGACTGACAGTGGGGCCTTTCTCTTGGGGAAGTGCACTTGAAAGGGTGGATTTTTTTTTTTTTACGGCCCCGGCACTAAATCCTGCTGTTGTGCTTGCATGCCGTGTAAATCCAAAGGGGTTTGCTTTTGCTTCAAAAACATCACAGGGGGACTGTGGGGGTGGGGGTGGGGGTGGGGGTGATTTGGGGGATGGGGGGTTGTTCTGTGACAAAAAAAAGACTGAAGAAAAAAAAGATGCATCTTTTTTTTCTTCTCTCCATTGGGTGGTAGTGTGAGGGAGAGAGAGAGAAAAGCGGGAGAGAGAGAGATAGAGGGAGTAGGAGTAAATGTAGGTAGGAGGAGGGGAAGAGGGAGGCTGCCTGGCACTAACCACACCCTACAGGGTGCCCTTGGCTTTCCACTGATGGCTAGGGGGATGACCTTGGATCCAGCCCCTGACCAGACCTGCCCAGTACAGCCTGTCTGTGTCCAGAACACTGTCTAGGTGGTCCTCAACTCACCACACCACACCGTGCCGTAATGTACCACCACACACACAGACACACACACACACACACACACACACACACACACACACACACACACTGGCAACCTCCCTTCCATTCCATCTCCTGCTGTTTTCTTTCTTTGCAAATATGCCATGCTTATTTATGGTGCCCTTGATAGATTTTTTCTTCATTTGTGTCTTGTGTGAATACTTGCTCTCCCTCCTACTCGTACTCCATTTACATTTCTACATTGCTTTCTTTTCCCATATTTACTTAGGGGAGAAAAGAATCCAAACAGTCCACTTTGCAGTGAGAATGGACTGAGAGATTACCATGAAACTTTCACATTGAGACTTGAGGGTTAAACATAAAATAAACGTATAGTCCTAAAAAAGCACCTTGAAATATTTCACGAGTTAAAGTATAGAGTCACCATCTTTTGTAAAGAATATCATTTGGACCTTTCCCCCCTCAAATTCCCACAAAAAAACAGTCGCATTCTCTTTCTTTCTTAGCATCTCCTGCTAACTTCCCACTGACGCTAAGCTGTTAGCATTAGCTAACAGCTCTCACTGTTGTCAGAAGCCCTGGCGTGTCTCTCAGCTGGTGGGTTCATTTCAAATACATTCACCAGGCTCGTTCAAGTCCCACACCTCCACGCGCTTCTCAACTAACAGGCTTCATTAGCTGTTGTTACTTTTTTACCACCATCGACCCCCCCCCCCCCTCCCCTCCTCTCCTCCTCCATCTTTGTTAATTACGATGTGCTAATTATTCTCCTCCGTCGTTACCCCTCCCTATTACCATTAGCCAATTATCACGTAATGTGAATGATGACTATAACAGAGACTGACAGGAGAATAGAGAGAGAGAGAGAGAGAGAGAGAGAGAGAGAGAGAGAGAGAGAGAGAGAGAGAGAGAGAGAGAGAGAGAGAGAGAGAGAGAGAGAGAGAGAGAGAGATAGCATGAACAATAAAGTAAGAAAGTAAAGAGAAGCCTGTCTTATCATGTCAGTATTGTACAGTGCATATGTTGGCTAAATACACCTGATAAGAGAACTATGGACATGTGCCATTTCTCTCTCATTTGATTTGAACCCGATGTGGTGTTTGGCTGGGGCTGGGAGGTAGTGTCAAGTCAATAAGAAAGCAAGAAGGTGAGGGTGAGGGAGAGGGAGGGAGGGACAGAGGATGAGACGGTGAAAGGGGGTGAGAGAGGTTGAGAGGTTGAGCCCCGTAAACGAGCCACTGACCTGAATTTGTTGCTGAAGAAGATTGATTTTGTGTTGCTGCTGCAAAAGCTGCTGCTGTTGTCTGGCAATCTGAGAAGACAACAACAGAAAACAACAGAAACACAAATCAGTGAGACACACAGATTCACTCAGAACACACACTAATAACACGACCCACCACTAGCCAGGCCCTGGACTAGCTGGACTGACACTAGCCACTGATGCTAACGACAACATGACAGCGTAAAACAGGAACTGCGGGACAGTATTTGTTAGCAAACAGATGCTATGTTCCTCAGAGCTCCATCACAACATATCAAAAAACCAGCCTTCACAAGTGACAAGATGTTTCCCCACAGCAGTAACAGTACAGTAACATGGCACAGTATAGCACAGCGGTGGTGGGAGAGAGGAGAGAGTGCTTGAGTTGCTTGGTTCCCTACGTGCTTGGTTAGGAAGGCTGTGATGGGCAGAGTAGAATGAGGAAAAAGCAGTCAGAGAGATTGACATGTTTACCATGGAGATAACTGGCGTGGTGGGGGAGTGGGGAGAGGTGGGAGGGAGGGAGGGAGGGAGGGGGGGGAGAGCTGGTGCTCTATCCCTCGTCGTCTCTGAGTGGCGTGGGGGCTCTGTGGTGTGTACAGCGAGCAGCCCCCCATCTATCTGTCCCAGCATCCCCTCTCTCTCTCTCTCTCTCTCTCTCTCTCTCTCTCTCTCTCTCTCTCTCTCTCTCTCTCTCTCTCTCTCTCTCTCTCTCTCTCTCTCTCTCTCTCTCTCTCTCTCTCTAACTACACGCATGCTTCATTGAGCATGACAACCTAGTTTTAAGTGTCATTTAATTTTCATTTTCAAATATAATTACAAAGTGTTCACTGTAAGATATCACTCGTCTGCAAATGTGTCAGGGACGAATTTGTGCTGGCTTCTTCACGAGTGTCAACAGGCTAATTACTGTGTCGTGTCTGGATGGATAAATGACATTCTCAACTCCGGGCAGGCTCTACTACCCTCCTGCTTCAATACACCCCTTCCTTCTTTCCTCCATCTGTGGATATGGCTGCTCTCTCTCATGATGGCAGACTCTATACTACTACCCTCCCTGGTTCAACACACCGCTTCCTTCTCTCCTCCATCGGTGGATAGGGGCTGCTCTCCTCTAACATGATGGCAAAACATTTGAATATCCTTAATCCCCTATCGCTAATTCATCAACATCAACAAATCACATCAGATCTAAACATATGACACAGTATATAACACAACACCATACAGTTCTTTCACATCCAACCTTTTTTTGTGGTAAGACATGATCATATAAGGTAAATACTTTTGATACGATCATATTACACATTCATCAATCATTTGTCTATTTTACCTTTAGACGTATTCGTTCAGCACAAGCGCGGGGCGCGGGGGGGGTTCGTGGGGGGGGCGGGGGGGGGGGGTGTAGGGGCACGCGGTGGTGAGGACACTCTGTCTGAACCCAGGCTGATAATTGACTCATTGCCATTAGGGGAGGCTGGTGATAATAAAAGCGTCGCCCGTGTGGACTGATCTTCTCCTTATCATCCCTCAGACATTAACACACTTCATGGCCTGGGCTAATTTGCTGATTTGTACAATATGCCTCATTGGCTTGATTTGTGCAGCAAATCTAACGCCGGGATTGTTCTAATAGGAGTCTATTTACAAGATATAGAGGACCGCCATGTTTAATATAACGTTTTAATTCACATATCCACTCCCGATTTGTTAATACAAGTCATAATAACCTTTTTTCTTGACACACAGCATAAATGTGGGCGGGAGAGCATGACGGTAGCGAGATGAAATACCCGGGCTAATATAAAATAAAACATCTTTAAAATCTAATAGTATTTCAAATTCGCACTAAGTAATAACATT
>NW_027663092.1:0-7500 GCF_963989245.1 Nansenia antarctica | reverse complement strand
ACTTCACTTCCTCATTCCGACGTTCTACCTCCTCCTGAATGTCTGCCTCTTGTAAAACGTCACAAAGTAGGGCAGCAAACATCAACCCGACGAGAGGCTGAATAAATGATAAGAGGGAAACAAGCGAGGCCATGGTTGCTGGGGAAGGGGGGGGGGGGGGGGGGGGTAGGGATGGGGGTGGGAGGGGTAGTCGAGCTTTGGGGGTCTGTGGATAAAAGGCACTTTGTAGGGGTGCGATTTGTTCTGTCCAATATCCACATCTCTCTCTCTCTCCCTCCCTCCCTCCCTCTCTCTCTCTCTCTCTTGGCCCCCTCCTCTGTGCTCTAATCAAGCAGTCTCTAATTTGGGTTCCAAGTCCAGCACCGGGGAAAAGAAGGACGCTTGTTACTTTGAAGAATCCCGGGTGAATAACGAGAGATAAAAGATACAAGCACACACACACACACAAAAAAAAAAAAAGAGGAGAGAAAAAAGAAGAGAAGAAGAAGGAGAAGGGAGGGAGGGAGGGAGGGGGTGAAAAAGGGAAAAATCACAAGGCACCCTATTCTCTCCCCTTCCTTTGGTTAGGACAGCTGAGCCATTATGACCCAATCTGAATTACTTTTTCTTCTCTTTTTTTGCGTGCGCGCGCTCGCTAGCTAGAACACTGGAATTTCTTTGTCCCTCCATCAGTCAGCTATTGTGGATGCTCCCATATGCTGCCAGCCCATCCTAAGTAAATTAAGACTTGTCTAAATGCTGCGATTGTGCTGCCGGGGCCGTGTCCGGACGCACACTGCACATAGCTAGCATGCCTCGCGCGCTGCAGGCAGGGGCTGTCCTGTGTATGTGTGTGTGTGTGTGTGTGTGTGTCTGTGTGTGTGTGTCTATGTGTGTGTGTGTGTTTGTGTGTGTGTGCTCCTCCACATGGGAAAAAAGGTAGAAACCCCCTCCTGACCATGTGTGTGTGTGTGTGTGTGTGTGTGTGTGTGTGTGTGTGTGTCTGTGTGTGTGTGTGTGTGTGTGTTGTGTGTGTGTGTCTGTGTGTCTGTGTGTGTTTGTTTGTGTGTGTGTGTGTGCTACCACACCAGGGTGGTTCTCAGCTAGCTGGGCTAGCTAGCGTGTTCAGAGCAGCACGTGACTCATAACACTCCTCTGAACTCTGTTGTCATCTGACTGCGTGTCCGTGTCTTTCTACAGGGAAACACAAAGAGCCAATTTAATCACTGCTAATGGCGTCTAGCTGCTTTCTATGGCGCGGTAATTTTTTTTAAGGGCAGAGACCTTGCTCCCAAAGCTATCAAATCATTATTGTGAATTAAGACACACACACACACACACACACACACACACACACGCACACACACACAGATATACAGACAGGCACGCAAGCACACACACACAGGCATACAAGCATACACACACACACACACACACACACAGGTACACACACACACACACACACACACACACAGGTACACAAGGATACACACACACACTGGCAGGCAAGCACACACACACACACACACACACACACACACACACACTCATCTACTACTCAATGAAAATAAGTAAACTTATTTCCTAGTGTCAGTGTGGTATCATGCCATGCTATTATGTGAATATTCCCCAGTAAAATACCCACACGGGGATTACACCTTTCAAATAAAAACTACAATAACAACATTAAAATAAAAACATAAACTCACACTACACATAAAACCATACTAAATATGTTTCCTCCACCAGACTTAAATAACCCACAGAGATGGAACAGCTGGCTTACGAGCATTTAATAAACTTCCACACGGAAAAAAAAAAACGATAACAAAAGGTTTGTTTTATGGCTTCGGCAGATCTGACTAAGCCTTAACTACGGTTTCGGCTCGTATACACTTGTTCGACAACGTTTTCTGAGGCCATATGTGTCGGTGATACGGTATTAAAGTGCACGGAGTGGCCCTGGAAGCCAGACGATATGAGCCACAGCTGCTTTACCTGGCGGCCTGCCTCTGCCATGATATAAAAGCTGCTAATCCTGCCAATAAAACATCATTAACAAGCACGAGCAAGGACTCACCAACACATGTCAGACTACAGCCCCGATCTGACTATCAAACGTCACAGACTCGATATTCCCTCTGCTCTACTGGGGAAATAGAAACTAGAATTCCAGTTTAGGGGGGGGTTAGTTATCCACTCAACTACTAGAGTCGAGTCGAGTGTTTTCGGGACCCAATCGACGAGACCCCCCTGAACTGGCCCGATCTGACTATCAAACCTCACAGTCTTACTTCCCTGCTCTACTGGGAAAATAGAACATTCTAGAAAAACTATTCCAGTTTAGGGGCGTTAGTTATCCACTCGACTGGAGTCGAGTCAAGAGTTTTCGGGGACCCGATCGATCGACGAGACAGAGTTACACAGCCACGGCCGACATTTTAAATCCCACTTATGAATGTGAGAACTATGATTGAAGCACTCGAGAGGAATTGGGGTCTGTTTGCGTAATGCCGATGTTGGTATACTAAAGTAATAACGAATGACACGTGTGTGTGTGTGTGTGTGTGTGTGTGTGTGTGTGTGTGTGTGTGTGTGTGTGTGTGTGTGTGTGTGTGCGCGCGCGTATGCGTCGTGCGTGTGTCCCCATATGTGTGTGTGTGTGTCTGTGTGTGTGTGCGTGTATGCATGCATCCGTGCGTGTGTGTGTGTGTGTGTGCATGCGACACGTCTCACTTTAAGAACACACTAAACATTTCATCACACACATCCAACAAGTGATTGAAGTATACCGTTTCATAATATTTTTCGATAAATGTTTTGACTGACACACGGAGAGAGAGAGAGAGAGAGAGAGAGAGAGAGAGAGAGAGAGAGAGAGAGAGAGAGAGAGAGAGAGAGAGGCTAGGGATACAAAGCACACTTCACCAGCCCTGCTGTTCACCACTGAACACACTGACATACAGGCTAATAACATAACGATGGAGGAAGCGTTCCTCTTCAGCGTAATTATGATAATGTGAAAGCCTCGGCACTTGACGGTATATCTGTGTCATCGACATAGGTGCTTCACCAGGAGCTGGAAGATAGGAGCCCAGACCTGAGGTAGATAACGCCATGGGGGAACGCTGATAACAGCCACATCTTCAGATAGGAGAAATGTCACCTCTGAACCAAACTACACTTCAATCCCCTGTGCTTTTTAATAAGGGAACAGTTCATTACCAGATGATGATGACACGCTCCTATAAAACACTGTGTATCTGGTAACCACTACCTGATTACACTTGTATGCGCACGTGCACACGCACGGGCACGGACACGGACACGGACATGGACACAGACACGGACACGGACGCACACAGACACGGACACGGACACAGACACAGACACAGACACAGACACAGACACACACACACACCCATACAGACACAGACAGAGACAGAGACACAGACACAGACACAGACAGAGACAGAGACAGAGACACAGACACAGACACAGACACAGACACAGACACAGACACAGACACAGACAGAGACAGAGACAGAGACAGAGACAGAGACACAGACACAGACACAGACACACACACACACACACACACACACACACACACACACACACACACACCGAGCACTAAGCTGTTATGTGACAAAGTTAACAAACCTGATGACCCTCAAACATTTCTATCTTCTATTTTCCAGACCGGTAATACACCATTAACTGACATTAAATGGACTTGCTGTCTTCATAAAGAACATGCAGTCGTCCCTGAGTCTGATGAACAGCCGAACACCGGTAAAGATGTAATCACATCAGACCGGGCGACAACAGCAAACAAAGAGTCGTCACGAACAAGAAAACCTTGACAGTAAATGAACCGGTTGGAGGGAGGAAGCGCGGGTTGTGTTCTTTTGCAGCGAACACCGTTCCGTCGGTCTGGGCGACCGTGTCTATACAGTACGCTTCATGTTCTAAGCATTGTCTGCTACTTTCTTTTGAAACCAAATAGGGGAGAGATGGCGTGATGGGTTTGTCCTTGACAGCTACTCTACATATCGTCCTTGACAGCCGCTGTACTGTACGTATTGACTAGATCTCCTTGTGTCTCAGTCAGTCTCACAAACCCCTGTGTGGTACTAGCCAGCCTCGGAGCTGGAGGGAGAGGAGGAGAGCACTCCTGGGGACTAGGAGACGCAAGCCTGGAGTGTTGGGTAGTGTAGTGTAGTGTTGGGTAGTGTAGTGTAGCGTAGTGTAGTGTAGTGTAGTGTAGTGTACTGTAGTGTAGCGTAGTGTAGTGTAGTGTAGTGTAGTGTAGTGTAGTGTAGTGTAGTGTTGGGTAGTGTAGTATAGCGTAGTGTAGTGTAGTGTAGTGTAGTGTTGGGTAGTGTAGTAGGAGATCCAGTGTGACATGTCCTATCCCAGCCAGGCCATACAGTACAGTGCTAGCCAGTAGGCTAAGCAGCATTACACGGCTGTGAGGATGTGAGGATGCAATTTAGCTTAGCGGCAGGGCGGCTGACAGATGTTTAATTCAGTCCACTCCTGTATTCATGTGTGACTGAGAGAGGTGTGTGTGTTTGTCAATTGTTGAATTGAGGCTTACTAGTTTGTGTTTGTGTTAATACAACTAAAGTTAGCCTATAAACTGTCTAATCTGGTTGTCTATGAATCTCACACAAACAAAGCCGATTTAGTACATACAGTATATAAACTAATAGTAAAATAAATACAGTAGTTGAGCGAAATAGTTGAAGTACTAACAAATAATTAAAAATGTTTTTGAAATGCCCAGCCATTCGTCATGCCTAGTCAGGGCAGAGTACCCATGGGGGGTGGCATCGTGGCACCAGGCCTCTGCCCACACCAACCCAGAGCACCAGGGGAGGCAGGGAGGCAGGGAGGCAGGGAGGGTGGGCAAAACGCCTCCAAAACACCCCTGTTTACCTGTCTGCGGTCAAAACACAGAGGAGAGTGAGTGAGTGGGAGAGAGAGAGAGAGAGAGACAAAAAGAAACAGAGAGAGAGAGGGAGAGAGAGAGAGAGAGAAAGAGAGGGAGAGAGCGAGAGAGAGAGGGAGAGAGAGAGAGAGAAAGAGAGGGAGAGAGAGCGAGAGAGAGAGGGAGAGAGAGAGAGAGAAAGAGAGAGAGAGTGAGAGAGAGAGAGAGAGACAGAGAGAGAGAGAAAGAGAGAGAGTGAGAGAGAGAGAGAGCGAGAGAGAGAGAGAGAGAGAGAGAGAGAGAGAGAGAGAGGGAGAGAGAGAGAGAGAGAGAGGGAGAGAGGGAGAGAGAGAGAGAGAGAGGGAGAGAGAGAGAGAGAGAGAGAGAGAGAGAGAGAGAGAGAGAGAGAGAGAGAGGGAGAGAGAGAGAGAGAGGGAGAGAGAGAGAGAGAGAGAGGAGAGAGAGAGAGAGAGAGAGAGAGAGAGAGAGAGAGAGAGAGGGCGGATTCTCAGACAAGGTGTTCCTTTCTGGAGGGAGCCGAAACGCCACAAGCGAAATTCCTCAATTCATTAGAGGAGGGAGAGAAAAGCAGCGCACACCTCCCCATACGTACATTCATCTCGCAAATGCGGCCAGAAGAATAATGATTTAGTGTGTCTCATATTTCACCTGGGTACACAGGGCAAACAGTTGACTATTGAAGTGTTAAGGGGGGGGTAAAAAATGCAAACTGTGGCACTTTTGAATTCGGGGGGGGGGGAAGTGGAGGAATATTTCAGTGTGTGTGATGGGTTAAGTGAGGTCTCTCTGGCCCTCTCACAGGGACAATGCCTCAGATCTCTGGTTGGTGTGAAGTATCTAGACTAAAAACACACACTAGCCGTACACTAGCTGTATGTTTTTCCATATCGCATTTACTAACTCCACTATGCTGGTATTCGTAATATCTAAAAGAACACAGTTTATGTAAATAGCTATAAAAACATATACTGGAAATTAAATAGATGACTGACTGTAGTACATCGAAATCAGAGGAGCAGCATTTTAGAGCGGGTTAATGGATTTGCAACGGCGGGTCTCACAAAGAGAACTAGGTGAGGAGACAGACACCAAACAACATTATTTTTGGACGCCAATAAAAACCCACTCACACTCCTCACACGCCTCCGTCGGTGAACGTCCGTGTTTACAGATCTAGCGCCGCATACACGCCACATGTTTACAGATCTACTGTCGTGTACATCTACCATTGGCATCCCCCCCCGCCCCCCCCGCTCCCGCTTTATTGGGGCCATTAAGAATGAAGCTGAATGTTAAATTGAATAATCATGTTTTGAAGTAAACCCAGCTGGTGGAACAAGCTGGGCTCTGTGTTGAGACAGTAGCCCCTCTGTGTCTGCCGGGACGACCAGGCCCACAGGGACCAGACCGTCCAGGTAGGGCCGCCCGGGCATCGAATCAGTCTCAGCTACGCCCCCCCCCCCCCCCAGGCCCAGGGCCCCTAGCAGAGAGGCCGCGCCCCCCCCCATCCTAAACAGCTTCCACTTATCTTCCCGCCACAGGACTACCCATGTGCACACCCTCCACTGTCGTGTACACAGCCTCCGCAAATTGATTACGGGAGCGCAAGAGAGGGTCTGATCTCGGTGTATATAGAATTCTAAACTGCCATTTTAACATCGCAAACGTACAATGGGGGCCGAGCTTCCTTTTTAATTTTTTTTATTTTTATCAAACCCCCTTCGGAGAGAATCAATGCAGTTTGTGTTCCAATTTAGCAAGCACTTTTTTGGGGTCAGTTGGGTAAATGCTTTGGCATTTTTCTTGGGGGGGCTGGGGGGCTAGGGGGGCTGGGGGGGCTGGGGGGGCTGGAGTGCTGGAGGGAGAGCGAAACAGCCCTGCAGTGTATGCAGCTCAAAGAGGTTGATTGAGAATGAATGAAAGCCACACTGCACAGGGAGAGCTTATTTTACCAACCCCTTTTCCCCCTATAAACCTGCATTCATGTTCCAGTGGAATTTACATTAAATACATCATCAATTCTTTTACTGACATAGTGCTGAGGAGAACAGCTAGAGTTAAATCCCATCCAGTCCCCCCCTTAAAACATAATAGGCAAGACAATACCATGGTCCTAAAATATAGATTTAAACCCCCCCCCCGGATAAATGTTCAATTTACAGCAAAAAAAACCACTCAAATCAACCACCCCCCCAATCATTAAAAATGTCTACAAGCACCTACAGCCAGACTAAAGCACAGGAGTCTACTAGAGACTTAACGTGATGTGTGAAATGTATTTGCAGTTGTGGCACAGCTTCTGCAGACAGAGATCTCTTTGAAGGGCCATAATTAAAACAGCTTCATGTCTGAGAAGGCATGGCTCAGGTCTCTCTCTCTCTCTCTTTCTTTCTCTCTTTCTCTCTCTCTCTCTCTCTCTCTCCCTCTCTGTCTCTCTCTCTTTCTTTTCTCTCTCTCACTCTTTCTCTCTTTCTTTTCTCTCTCTCTCTCTCACTCTCTCTCCCCCTTTGTCTCTCTCTCTCTCTTAGTCTCTCTTTCCCTCCCTCCCTCCCCCCCCCCTCTCT
>NW_027663093.1:2500-20323 GCF_963989245.1 Nansenia antarctica | reverse complement strand
GAATGGAGGGGAGAGAGGGATGGAGGGGAGAGAGGGAGGAGGGGAGAGAGGGATGGAGGGGAGAGAGGGAGGAGGGGAGAGAGGGATGGAGGGGGAGAGGGGGAGAGAGGGATGGAGGGGAGAGAGGGATGGAGGGGAAAGAGGGATGGAGGGGAAAGAGGGATGGAGGGGAGAGAGGAGGAGGGGAGAGAGGGATGGAGGGGAGAGAGGAATGGAGAGGGGGGGATGGAGGGGAGAGAGGGATGGAGGGGAGAAAGGGATGGAGGGGAGAGAGGTATAGAGGAGGGGTAGAGGGATGGAGGGGAGAGAGAGGGATGGAGGGGAGAGGGGGATGGAGGAGTATGGAGTGGGGGCAGGGGTATATAAAGTGAGAGGGAGATGGAGGGGGTAGATAGATAGAGAGAGAGAGAGATAGGAAGGAAGAGGGGGGCGGAGGGGATGTACATAGAGAGAGAGATGGAGGGAAAATATCAGTGGAGGGAAGCAAGAGTAAAGAAAGAGGGGAGAGAGACGCAGAGAGAGATGGAGAGAGAGAGATAGTAATAGAGGAGTGTGTGCTACTGTAGGCAGCTGTCGAGTGTGTGTGTGTGTGTGTGAGTGTGTGTGTTTAGTCTCCTCGGACCCCTACACACTATTACACCCTACACACACCCTGCATACTACATCCTATATAATATACACTATACTCTACACCATATACACTATACCCAACCCTATACATTACCTATACATTACCCTATACATTATACCCAACACACTAGTCCCTATACCCTACACACTACACCCTACAGCCTATATACACCCTTCACACTATATAATACACCCTACACACTACACCCTACATACTATATACTACACCCTACACACGACTACAGCCTGCCCCCTCCACCCTAGCCACATCTCTGGGCTGAGGTAATGATTTCTGTGCGGGGCTCCATCCATCTCCTCCTCCTCCGGCAGCAGGGTGACAAAGGAGTGTCCGCACTGACACGAGGCTATGCCAGCCTGCTCTAATGGAGAGGCACACACACCCCTATACATCACACACACACACACACACACACACACACAGAGAGAGACACACACACCCGAGACACACACAAACACACCTAAACACCTCAAGACACACACGCACACACCCACACCCACACCGCGAGACACACACACGCACACACGCACACGGTTGAGACACACACAAACGCACACACAAACACACACACTCTCACACACACACCCTGAAAGTCACACACCACGAGACACACACACGCCCAAAGACACACACACACACCCCGAAAGACACACACACCCCCAAAGACACACACACCCCCAAAGACACACACACACACTCAAAGACACACACACACACACACACACACCCAAAGACACACACACACACACACACACACACACACACATACACATACACAGCCACAGCCAACACGGATAAATGTTATTCGATTTTGTGTTTGACTGTATGACCATCCGTCTGGCCCATGGCGTGGTCACGCAGTAGATCACCTTAGCTATGTCGCTACGTCGTACCACGTTTCTTAGATTGCGTGTTTGTAACTGTTTCACCATCCATCATCTCTCCCACGCATCGTACGCACACGCGGTATGCTGTACATCAACAGGGAGGGGCGCTAGCTTGTGCTTGCGTCGGCTAAGTGCTTAGATTAGATTGTGTGCTCTTGTTCGATTGGACCGTCCGTCGGTCGACATATTCTAATGTACTGCATGTACTCACACACAGGGCACACACACACACGTACACTCTCCGTCTCCCTCTTTGCCCCTGTCTCTGCCTGTACTGTATGTCACACGAGGCGATAAGGGATGGTCGCTAGCTAGGCCTAGCGTTGACTAAGTGTTTGGATTAGATTGTGTGTTTCACTGGCTTCACGGCCGTCCATACGTCACACACAGGCGAGCAGGGCTTGTTTGGCTGTTTGTTAGCTAGTAGCATAGTGGGCTGTCTGTCAGCTAAGAACTAGAATCACCAACTGACCTTCCTTGTCCCGTATATTCATCCAATCACAGGCCCCCTCATGCGTACGTGTATCATAAATGGGCAAATCACTGCAAACGCCCCGCCCCATGCAGTGGCACGCCATGTGTATGTGGTAGTGAGAAAGTTGATAACCCCGTTATACATCACACAGGCTGGCTGGCTAGTATCTGTGGTTCAGGAGGTAGAGCCGGAGTCTAATGATCGCAAGGTCGGCAGATCGGTGGTGCGAACCCCGGCTGGCCACATGTCGAGGCGTCCTTGGGCAAGACACTGAACCCCAAATCGCTCCCAATGAGCGGGCTGGCGCCTTGCATGGTAGCTTGCGGCCATTGGTGTGTGAATGTGTGTGTGAATGGGTGAATGAGAGGCCGTTGTAAAGCGCTTTGAAATAAGGCGATATATAAGCCAGTCCATTTACCATTTATGTCTGTTAGCAGCTAGCAGCATAGCTGGCTGTCTAATAGCTAGCAGCAGTAGCATCTCTTACTACGGCAGGGTCTGTTATGAATACGGTTGTGTGACCATGAGTAAGGAAAGGAGATGGGACATCCGCCAGTAATGTACACCAGGACTAGGAAAACACTGGTATTATAAATGTATCATATGAAGTGATACGGTCATGTATAATGCACAGGTATGGTGAGGGAGACCCCTCTGCATGAAAAATGCAGGATGAAAAACACAACAGTTGTAGTTGTAACATGAATATTCTAGTTGCAATAACATTCAAGAGAGCAGACAGAGAGACAGACAGAGACTGAGAGAGAGACAGAGGAGCTCTGTTCCTGTCTGTGTGTATGTCGTCTGTGTGTTCCTGTCTGTGTGTATGTAGTCTGTGTGTTCCTGTCTGTGTGTATGTAGTCTGTGTGTTCCTGTCTGTGTGTATGTAGTCTGTGTGTACCTGTCTGTGTGTGTAGTCTGTGTGTTCCTGTCTGTGTGTGTGTAATCGGTGTGTACCTGTCTGTGTGTGTGTAGTCTGTGTGTACCTGTCTGTGTGTGTGTCGTCTATGTGTTCCTGTCTGTGTGTTTGTCGTCTGTGTGTTCCTGTGTGTGTGTGTGTAGTCTGTGTGTTCCTGTCTGTGTGTGTGTACCTGTCTGTGTGTGTAGTCTGTGTGTTCCTGTCTGTGTGTATGTAGTCTGTGTGTTCCTGTCTGTGTGTTCCTGTCTGTGTGTGTGTAGTCTGTGTGTTCCTGTCTGTGTGTATGTAGTCTGTGTGTTCCTGTCTGTGTGTGTGTGTAGTCTGTGTGTTCCTGTATGTGTGTGTGTAATCTGTGTGTTCCTGTCTGTGTGTATGTAGTCTGTGTGTTCCTGTCTGTGTGTTCCTGTCTGTGTGTTCCTGTCTGTGTGTTCCTGTCTGTGTGTATGTAGTCTGTGTGTTCCTGTCTGTGTGTGTGTAGTCTGTGTGTTCCTGTCTGTGTGTGTGTAGTCTGTGTGTTCCTGTCTGTGTGTGTGTGTAGTCTGTGTGTTCCTGTCTGTGTGTATGTAGTCTGTGTGTTCCTGTCTGTGTGTTCCTGTCTGTGTGTATGTAGTCTGTGTGTTCCTGTCTGTGTGTTCCTGTCTGTGTGTATGTAGTCTGTGTGTTCCTGTCTGTGTGTTCCTGTCTGTGTGTTCCTGTCTGTGTGTGTGTAGTCTGTGTGCTCCTGTCTGTGTGTATGTAGTCTGTGTGTTCCTGTCTGTGTGTTCCTGTCTGTGTGTGTGTACCTGTCTGTGTGTGTAGTCTGTGTGTTCCTGTCTGTGTGTATGTAGTCTGTGTGTTCCTGTCTGTGTGTGTGTAGTCTGTGTGTTCCTGTCTGTGTGTATGTAGTCTGTGTGTTCCTGTCTGTGTGTGTGTGTGTAGTCTGTGTGTTCCTGTCTGTGTGTATGTAGTCTGTGTGTTCCTGTCTGTGTGTGTAGTCTGTGTGTTCCTGTCTGTGTGTATGTAGTCTGTGTGTTCCTGTCTGTGTATGTAGTCTGTGTGTTCCTGTCTGTGTGTTCCTGTCTGTGTGTATGTAGTCTGTGTGTTCCTGTCTGTGTGTGTGTGTAGTCTGTGTGTTCCTGTCTGTGTGTATGTAGTCTGTGTGTTCCTGTCTGTGTGTGTGTAGTCTGTGTGTTCCTGTCTGTGTGTTCCTGTCTGTGTGTATGTAGTCTGTGTGTTCCTGTCTGTGTGTTCCTGTCTGTGTGTGTGTGTGTAGTCTCTGTGTTCCTGTCTGTGTGTATGTAGTCTGTGTGTTCCTGTATGTGTGTATGTAGTCTGTGTGTTCCTGTCTGTGTGTGTGTAGTCTGTGTGTACCTGTCTGTGTGTATGTAGTCTGTGTGTTCCTGTCTGTGTGTGTGTAGTCTGTGTGTTCCTGTCACAATCAATACATTTGACTAAGCAAGTGAATCATCAGTCCACCAGTCGTAGCAGGAAGAGTAATCTAGCTCAGGCCCGGGGCCATTGATAGAAGGAAAAACCTTCTTCTATCACCTTCTTCTAAACCTAGATTTTTTGTTTTTTATATTTAGACACTGGAGAAACAGTACAAGGGGGCAAAATACGTTTTTAGGGACACAGTAGAGGGGAAAAGCGGGTGTCTTTAGGAGACGCAGTGCTGGGGGGCAGTAGATGTCTTGGAAGTAAAGACTATTCTTTTCTATTCAGGTTTTTGGCCTCTGAGTCATGTTTGAGTCTTTGCCATGTGTACTCCTGCCATTACAGCCCTGTAGAACCACTCCACTGATCCAACACTTCAATCAAATCCATGGAAACCCATGTGTTTCTAAACATTAGCATGTATGAGAGTAGCACCATAGGAGAGAGACTAATGTTGATGCTAGAGCTAGTATGTGTGTGTGTGTGTGTGTGTGTGTGTGTGTGTGTGTGTGTGTGTATTTGTGTGTCTGCTGACCACCTGAGTTCACTCACTCTGCTTTTAGATTACTGTGTGGCTGGCTGCGTGTGTGTCTGTATGAAGACCGATAGCAGCCGAGAGAGAGGCTATTTTATTTAACTCTACTCTCTCTCACATACACACTCTCTCTCTCTCTCTCTCTCTCTCTCTCTCTCTCTCTCTCTCTCTCTCTCTCTCTCTCTCTCTCTCTCTAGGTCTCCAACTCCAAACTATATCAGCAGCTACACCCACTTGGAGACAGAGAGAGAAGCTGGAGACACACACACACACACACACACACACACACTGCTCCATCTTGTGTAGAGAGAGTAACATGGAAAGCTGTGAATATCAGCCATTCAGACAGTGTCTGGATGGACACACACTCACTGTATATTTAAATAAATAGGAAATTATATTTCATATATTCAGGGCAATAAGTGACAGATAGATGTGAGGTAGTAAATGAAGCATTTTTATTTTGGCGTGACCTACAGTACTGACAGGAGCTAAGTCAGTATGATAGAATGTTGTGTTTATTTTCATCTTTCCCCTGTTCTCGCTTTACTGTGGAAACCTAGAGTAAGAGAAGCTTCTCTGACACAGACTACAATGACGTTAGCTAAAATGACATAACATGCAGGGTGGAGTGTACTCCCGACCGCTAGGGGGCGATAGTATTGGTTTATGTGTTGTGTACTCTCTGTTAAGAGGTTAGAGTTAGGAGAAGTTGTGGGTGCCATGTTGGATGCCAGGTGGTCCGAGGACACACGGAGTTCTCCTTTCTCTTTAGGACGTGTTTGCCTGTTTTACGTAAGTCTGTTATTAGTTATATGTATCTTATTATCAGATTGTGGTTAACAGTAATCGTTCATGTTTGTTTATATCTTGTTATGTATGTCTTGTTTTGGTAATTGTATTTACTCATACGCTGTATTCCCACCCACAGGGTGTTGACATCTTTGTCTGAATAAATATCATAAACCGACATTGAGGAGTCTTCTTCATGTCAACACCATGAAGGTGGAATGCCCCTTCCCCGGCTGCGACTTCGAGACCAGAGACGTGTCCGAAGCACTCGCCATCGTCTTGCTGACAAACCATGGACATTTCCATCGAGGTGCGGCGGTTCAGACCCCAGCTCCCCGAGGCCCGAGGATGGAGCGGCCTAGGGTTGACACCGGCATCTCAACGGAGGAGTGGAACGTGTTCGTCCGGCGGTGGGAGGTCTTCCGGGCGGGGTCGGGCATTGGAGCGGCCCAGGCCCCGTTCCAGCTGTTTCAGTGCGCGGGGATCGAACTTGGAGACAGCCTGTTGAAAGCGGACCCGGACGTCGCCTCTGGGGCTCTAGAGGAACTACTTGCTGCTATGCGCTTGCTGGCCGTTGTCCCGGTCGCCACATGCGTCCTGCGCACAGAGCTGCTTCAGCTGCGCCAGGAACGCGATGAGACATTCCGCGCCTTTACTGCCAGAGTGCGTGGGAAGGCGGAGACGTGCTCTTACGTGGCTGTCTGCGAGTGTGGCAAGAGTGTGAGCTACACTGATCACATCATCCGCGATGTCCTTGTTAATGGGATCTACGACCCGGACATACGCCGCGAGGCGTTAGGGACGCCTGACATTCTTCTGAAGCCCGTTAATGATGTGGTCGCGCTCGTCGAGGGCAAGGAGATGGCTCGTAACGCCCTTCCATCATCCGCCCTGTCGGCTGTCTCCTCATTCCAGCGCTTGAGGAAGGACCCACAGCCAAGCCCACAGCGGAGCCCCTCCTTGGCCCCGAGTCCAGCTGATGTGGCAAAACGAGCCGTGTGCCCAGGGTGTCAGAACAAGTTCCATGTCTTTACAGAGGGGTCTCGCGGATGGAACATCAGGCCTCACCAGCTCTGTGTCGACTGCTTCAAGGCCCGTCGACGCAAGCGGCGGCTGCCACCATTTGACGGTCAGCAGGCTACCATGGGATCCGAGGTGTGGCTGCGGACGCCGTCTAACGGTCAGCAGGCCGCCCTGGAGTCGGAGCCAATCTCCCAGCTCTCGGTCATTCAGTCTGAGGCGCGCCCAGATCGACACTACGGGAACCATCGTCGGCGCCGCACAACGGCACCTCTCAGACTCGAGCACCATATCTTCTCCAAGGGCGAATGGAGGCGGGCCAGGCTGAGGGAACACCCCCGGGCACTGATCTCCGTCTCGATTGACAATCCGGTGGGTCAGGGGGGCGGCGCCGGCTGTCGGCCCTCGGGGAACATGGTGGAGGTGTCCGCCATCGCAGACACAGGTGCGCAGTCGGACATTTGGTCGTTAGAGGAGTACCTGTCCTGCGGATTCTCGCGTGACGACCTGCGCCCTGTTAGCCTCAGCCTCTCGGCTGCAAATCGCTCCCCCATAGCCATTGATGGCGCATTCTTTGCTACACTCTCGGCGGTCTCCAACGGCGGCGAGGTGTCGTCCTGCCGCTCAATGGTGTATGTGAGCAGCTCGGTCCGGGGAATGTACCTCTCCTATGAGTCGCTGCTCAACCTCAGCCTCCTGCCTAAGGACTTCCCAATAGGTGGTGCGGGGCGACCCAGGGACACGCACGATCCTGCCCCCCCTTCCTCGCCGGGTCGGCCCTTGTCTGTGAATGCATTGAGGTCCGCCAACGGCGGCTGCGACGGCCCGAGCGACCCCCATGACGCCGGGTGCTCGTGTCCACAGCGTGCAGTCCCTCCGTCACGCCCCGCGGCGCTGCCATTCTCTTGCGAGCCTGAGAACAATAGCCGGATGAAGGGGTGGTTGATTGAGAGGTATGCCTCATCTACATTTAACACGTGCCCCCATCGGGCATTGCCGTGCATGGAGGGGCCGCCCGTCGAGATGCATGTGGACCCTGCTGCCGCGCCGAAAGCGTGCCACACCGCAGCCGGTGTGCCTCTCCACTGGCAGCAGAAGGTCCACGACGACCTTCTCCGGGACGAGGCCCTTGGTGTCATCGAGCGTGTGCCGTACGGCGAACCGGTTACATGGTGCCACCGGATGGTGGTTACCCGGAAGCACGACGGGTCCCCCCGCAGGACCGTGGACCTTTCCCCTCTCAATAAGTTCTGCCAGCGTGAGACGTTCGCCACTGAGTCCCCATTCCACCTCGCACGTCGTGTCCCGAAGGGCACCTGGAAGACAGTCACGGACGCTTGGAATGGTTATCACAGTGTGCCACTGCGCGAGTCTGACCGTCATCTGACAACGTTCATCACTCCCTTTGGCCGGTGGCGTTACACCAGGGCACCACAGGGTTTCCTCTCGTCGGGTGATGGCTACAACCGCCGTTTTGACGCTATCCTCTCAGACTTTGAACGCAAGGAACGGTGTGTGGATGACACGGTCCACTACGACACCGACTTGGAGCAGCACTGGTGGAGGACCATCGATTTCCTGACACGTGTCGGGCGGTCAGGCGTCGTGTTGAACCCGGGCAAGTTTCAGTTTGCGCAGAGGAGCGTGGACTTCGCTGGCTTCAGGGTGTCGGACGCTACCATCGAGCCACTTCCCAAATACCTGGACGCCATCCGGGACTTCCCCAGCCCGGTCTCCACGACAGATATCAGAAGCTGGTTCGGCCTTGTCAATCAAGTGACTAACTACGCCCAGTTGCGCGATACTATGGCTCCTTTCAAGCCCTTCCTCAGCCCACGCTGCAAGTTCGCATGGTCAACCGAGCTGGAGGAGGCCTTCCAGGCGTCTAAGCATGCCATAATTGGGGCCATTCGCGAAGGTGTAGAGATCTATGACATGCAGAAGCGCACCTGCCTCCGCCCCGACTGGTCCAGGCGAGGCATTGGCTACTTCCTTCTCCAACAGCATTGCAGCTGTGCCTCGGGCGTGCCGGACTGCTGCCCGGGAGGTTGGAGAATCACACTCGCTGGGTCTCGCTTCCTGTCCTCCGCGGAGCAGCGTTATGCGGCTATCGAAGGGGAGGCCCTGGCCGTGGCCTGGGGTCTGGAGCAGGCACGATACTTCACGCAGGGATGCGACGATCTCGTCGTGGTCACCGACCACAAGCCCCTGGTGAAGATCTTCGGGGACCGCACACTCGACGAGATCACAAACTCACGCTTGTTCAGGCTTAAACAGCGTACCCTCCCATGGCGTTTCGAGATTGTTTACCTCCCTGGCGTAAGCAACCATGCCGCTGACGCTGCCTCAAGGCACCCTTCCCCCTCGGGCTCGGCTAGCGGCCTCTCCCTGGAACCGCCAGGCGTGCCTGACACTGTCGAGTTGGCACTCATGGCTTCCATCTGCGTCGATGCTCAGGAGCTCGGCGCCGTCTCCTGGCCCCTCCTCGCGCAAGAGACAGCGGCTGACGCATGCCTCGGCCGCCTGCTGGACATGATTGAGCACGGGGACGGAGTGGACGCGCATGACCCTGCCGTGGTGAGTTTGTCGCCGGTCTGTGACTCCATCTATGCGCAGGACGGGGTCTTGCTGTATCAGGATCGCGTCGTGATTCCCCTATCCCTCCGCGAGAGAGTCCTTCGACACCTTCATGCTGCCCACCAGGGGGTTTCGGCGATGGAGCAGCACGCCCGGGCCATAGTCTACTGGCCTGGGATGTCTGGGGACATCCGCACTGTCAGGACCGGGTGCGCGGACTGCAACCGCAATGCTCCATCACAGGCAGCTACGCCCCCTCTGTCATCTCCGCCACCGTCCACCCCGTTCGAGGCAGTGTTTGCCGACTTCTTTGATTACGGGGGCCGCCACTACCTGGTCGTCGGGGATCGGCTCTCAGGCTGGGTGGAGGTCCTGGGCGCTGCGGCCGGGACTGATGCTGGAGGCGCAGCTGGCCTTGTTCGCCACCTCCGCTCATTCTTCCGGACCTTTGGGGTGCCTGAGGAGCTTTCAAGCGATGGCGGCCCGGAATTTATGGCAAGCCACACTCAGGACTTCTTCCGCCTATGGCAGATCAGGCATCGTGTGTCCTCCGTCAGTTTCCCACAGTCTAACGGGAGAGCGGAGGTCGCTGTTAAGACTGCGAAGCGGCTTCTGATGTCCAACAGTGGCCCGGCGGGCAGTCTCGACCAGGATCGCTTCTTGCGCGCGATGATACAGTTGCGTAACACACCCGACCCAGACTGCAACCTCTCACCAGCACAGATCATTTTCGGTCACCCCCTTCGAGGCTCGCTCTCCTTCGTTAACAGGCTGGAGAAGTTTTCGAACCCGCATATCCGTCCTCTCTGGCGTCAGGCATGGGCTGTGAAGGAGGATGCCCTTCGTACGCGGATGTCCCGTACCACCGAGTCTCTGGGGGTTCATTCAAGACCACTTCGCCCTCTGGCACTCGGTGAGAGGGTGTTTATCCAGAATCAGCAGGGCCCGAGCCCCAATAAGTGGGACAGGTCTGGGGTGGTGGTGGAGTCGCTTGGCCACGATCAGTATCGGGTGAGAGTTGATGGCTCAGGTCGCCTGACGTTGCGCAACCGGCGGTTCCTCCGTGGCTACACGCCAGTCGCCCCATGTACCCAGCGGCTGCCGTCGCCGCCTCCCCTGCCTCCTCCCTCCCTGGACTCTCTGCCCCTAGCTACCCCCTCTGGTCCAGTGGTGCCACAGGGTGACGCCCGGCTGGGGACGGATGGGCCCCGTGTTGCTGTTCTGGGCCCCTCTCTGCTAGGGCCTTCAGGCGGGGCGTCGTCTCTCCCCGCGCCCCTAGTTCCCGCTGGTGTGGCTCCCGCTACACCTCTTCCTGCGCCGTCGCCACTGCGGCCCGCCCGGCCGGCCCGTGCTAGGAGGCCACCTAAGCGATATGAAGCTGAGTCTGGCCAATGGATTTGAGCCCGTGGACCCACGTGGATTCGTGGCTCCCCGGTCTGGGGGGGATGCAGGGTGGAGTGTACTCCCGACCGCTAGGGGGCGATAGTATTGGTTTATGTGTTGTGTACTCTCTGTTAAGAGGTTAGAGTTAGGAGAAGTTGTGGGTGCCATGTTGGATGCCAGGTGGTCCGAGGACACACGGAGTTCTCCTTTCTCTTTAGGACGTGTTTGCCTGTTTTACGTAAGTCTGTTATTAGTTACCGTATTTTCCGGACTATAAGTCGCACCCGAGTATAAGTCGCAGCAGACCAAAAATGGGCCATGAAGAGGAAAAAACCACATATAAGTCGCACTGGACTATAAGTCGCATGGTTCAAGGGAACGGGCTTGGCGGAATCAGCGGGGAAAGAAGACCCTGTTGAGCTTGACTCTAGTCTGGCACTGTGAAGAGACATGAGAGGATTTGTAAGCCCAGGAAGGACATAATTCACGTTGAAACTTCTTCTGAAAGGTTAAGGAATACTTGTATTATCGAGTGTAAAGTCCGCTAGCTAGCGCGGGGCTAACAACATGGCGTCGCGGAGGAAAAATGAAACTTTGAACAGCCTCTAAAAGGTAATAAATGACTTTAACATCGTGTGTAACGTTCATAATAGCGTGTATAACGTTGATAATATAGTGCTTAATGTCCACATTGTCGAGTGTAACGACTATTTATCGTGTATGAGGCCATGGGAAAAGATAGCTTGGTGAAAAACGGAAGTAGGTAGGATGCTACAAACAATGTAACATTGAACAGCCTCTAAAAGGTAATAAATGACTTTAATGTCGTGTATAAACGTTCATAATATCGTGTATAAGGTCCATAATATAGTGCTTAATGTCCACATTGTCGTGTTTAATGTCCACATTGTCGAGTATAATGGCTATTCTATCGCGTATGAAGCGCTACCGGAAGTAGCAAAATGCTACTCGCGGGTGCAACATTGCAACGTTAAATAGCCTCTGGAAGGTATAAATGACTTTAATATCGTTTCTAACGTCCATAACATTGTGTATAAGGTCCATAACATCATGTTTAATGTCCACATTGTCGTGTTTAATGTCCACATTGTCAAGTATAATGGCTATTCTATCGTGTATGAGGCGCTAGCGGAAGTTACTCCTTGGTTCATGTCAGTCAGAGATTACCGTATGTCAGTTCATGTCAGTCAGAGATTATGAATTATTGATATATAAGTCGCACCTGACTATAAGTCGCAGGACCAGCCAAAGTATGAAAAAAACCGCGACTTATAGTCCGGAAAATACGGTATATGTATCTTATTATCAGATTGTGGTTAACAGTAATCGTTCATGTTTGTTTATATCTTGTTATGTATGTCTTGTTTTGGTAATTGTATTTACTCATACGCTGTATTCCCACCCACAGGGTGTTGACATCTTTGTCTGAATAAATATCATAAACCGACATTGAGGAGTCTTCTTCATAACATACATAACTTACGGAGCTAACGTCCTCGGGGAGCTCTCTCGTCACTCAACGTTCAAAATGTCGTAACCGCTGATGTAGCGTAAGGTCCGCTACAGGTCCTGACAGTTGGGTAGAAAGTTCTCTCATATGAACGTGACAGAAACACACTGGAGGAATTGTTAAGGAGATTCATCCTTCCCCCATACACCCCCGCCCACCCCCCATACATCCCTGCCCACCCCCCACTCCCCAAAAAACCCCTCCTCGGGTTGTATAAATCTTGCACCAAACTGACGTGAAAAAAGTGAGTTGTTTGCATCCCAGGCGCGCACACACACACACACACACACACACACGCACACACACACACACACACACACACACACACACACACACCCGTAGGGAGAGCAGGCAGGATGAGTCAGCAGACGCTGTTGGGTGGACTATTATTCGGACATTAAGCATTACTGAGGTATGCAACACACTGGTTAAGCTCTCCACTGTGTGTGTGTGTGTGTGTCTGTATGAGAGAGAGAGAGTGCATGTGAGAGAGAGAGCGTGTGTGTGAGAGAGAGAGAGAGAGAGAGAGAGAGAGAGAGAGAGGATATTTGTGTGTGTGCGTCTGTGTGTGTGTGTGTGTGTGTGTGTGTGTGTGTGTATGAGAGAAGAGAGAGCGCATGTGAGAGAGAGCGTGTGTGTGTGTGTGTGTGTGTGTGTGTGAGAGATAGAGCGTGTGTGAGAGAGAGTGTGTGTGTGTGTGGGTGTGAGAGAGAGAGAGCGTGTTTGTGTGTGTGCGCCTGTGTGTGTGTGTGTGTGCGTGTTTGTGTGCGAGCATGTGCTCCAGTTACGACAAGCCTGTACCGTGTGTGACAATGAAAAGGTTCCAGTCGACCACATGAGACCATTAAGAATCATTAAGGCGTTTAAACTGGCACACACACACACACACACACACACACACACACACACACACACACACAGCATGACAGCCATGTGAAACGGATGATGTTGTTGTTGTTGTTCCACTGACTGCATGATAAACTCAACTCTGCTTGCAAGCACACACACACACACACACACAGAGACAGACACACACACACAGACACACACTGCATGATAAACTCAACTCTGCACGCAAGCACACACACACACACACACACAAAGACAGACACACACACACACACACACACAGAGACAGACACACACACACAGACACACACGGATGCACACACACACACACACACATACACAGAGACAGACACACACACACACACACACACAGAGACAGACACACACACACAGACACACACGGATGCACACACACACACACAGAGACAGACACACACACACACAGAGACAGACACACACACACAGACACACACAGATGCACACACACACACACACTCACACACACACACACACACACACACACACACACACACTGCATGCTAAACTCTAACACTCTGCATCTCTTTGGCACCCACAGAAACTGGGCTAATTCACCACCCCGAGCTGCAGCAGGGTAAACAAGAGGAATATGTGACTTTCAAAGAGAGGAGAGGAGAGGAAGAGAGGAGAGAGGGAGGGGACAGAAGAGAGGAGAGAGGAGAGGAGAGGAAAAGAGGAGAGAGGGAGGGGAGAGAAGAGAGGAGAGAGGAGAGGAGAGGAGAGAGGGAGGAGAGAGGGAGGGGAGAGAAGAGAGGAGAGAGGAGAGAGGAAGAGAGGAGAGAGGGAGGGGAGAGAAGAGAGCAGTGAGGAGAGGAGAGGAAGAAAGGAGAGAGGGAGGGGAGAGAAGAGAGGAGAGAGGAGAGGAGAGGAAGAGAGGAGAGAAGAGAGGAGAGAGGAGAGGAGAGGAAGAGAGGAGAGAGGGAGGGGAGAGACGAGAGGAGAGGAGAGGAAGGGAGGAGAGAGGGAGGGGAGAGAAGAGAGAGGAGAGGAGAGGAAGAGAGGAGAGAAGGAGGAGATGAGGGGAGAGAATAGGATAGGAGGGAGGGAGGAGAGGAGAGAGAATAGGATAGAGGGAGGAGGGGAGGGGAGAGGAGAGGAGAGGAGAGGAGAGGAGAGGAGAGGAGGGGAGGGGAGGGGAGAGGAGAGGAGAGGAGAGGAGGGGAGGGGAGGGGAGGGGAGAGGAGAGGAGTGGAGGGGTGAGGAGAGAGGAGAGGGAGGAAGAGAAGAGGATAGAGGAAGGAAGGAGGGAAGAGAAGAGAGGAGAGGAGAGGATAGAGGAGAGAAGAGGGGAGAGGGAGGAGAGGAGAGAGGGAGGAGAGTCACAGCCTCATATCATACAATAAGAGGATAAGAGAGAGGGAGGAGAGAGGGAAGAGAGGAGAAAGGCCTCATATCATACAATAAGAGGAGAGGAGAGGGAGAAGAGATGAGCGAGGGAGGGGGTCACAGCCTCATATCATACAATAAGAACACTCTTAATGCCAAACAGTCACCAGGTCAGCGTCAAGCTGAGACAATCAACGTTTCTGCTCCTCTGAACTCCTCCAGGGCTGACGTCCTCCAGTGACCTGCTGGTGAAGTGTATGTTGTCAAGTGTGTGTTGTGTAACGTAATAACACACACTTGTGGGGTCGAAGGGTGTTTTCGACGGTCTTACAAGTCGCCCTCGTGTTCCCTATACTTGGCCCGCTTACACACACACAACGTATACACACACACAACGTGGACACACACCCACACAACGTAGACACACACACACAGTAGACACACACACACACACAATGTAGACACACACACACACAACGTAGACACACACACACACAACTTGGACACACACACAGTAGACACACACACACACAATGTGGACACACACACAGTAGACACACACACACAACGTGGACACACACACACACACACACACACACATGTAGACACACACACACACACACACACACACACACACACAGCGTCACAGACATCAGGGGAGGCTGGTGGATGTAGAAATCGTTCCTCATTCGGTCCCTCGCACGTGACAACGAGCCCCCATCCTCCGATTTCTACCTCCGCCAGCCTCTCCCTGAGCCTCTCCCAGATGCACATACCTCTGGTTCTGACCCAGGAGGTGTCCCGTCGATGCAGCAGAGAGCTGTACGACTTCCTCCTGTGCATTCCAGAGGATGTGGCATACATAGCCTGCTCGACCAATCAGAGAGCACCCCCGCCCCCACCCAGCCAATGAGCATTTGTGCTGACGGGGCAAAATTAGGCATGCCTCCGCTCTCCGCCTCAGACACAAAGACCAGCATCCCCCTAATACTGAGTCTGACATAACACACAGGCAGGCAGGCGGACACACAGACACACACACACACACACTGTATGCACTCGCACACACAGACACGCCCGCGCACACACATTGTATGCAGTTGCTCACTCACAGACAGACTGTATGCACTCACACACACACACACACACACACACACTGTATGCACTCGTACACACAGACACGCCCGCCCCGCGCACACACATTGTATGCAGTTGCTCACTCACAGACAGACTGTATGCACTCACACACACACACACACACACACCACACACACACACACATATGCTGTAGGCACTCACACAGACACACACACACACATACTGTAGGCACTCACACAGACACACACACATATACTGTAAGCACACACACATACTGTATGCACTCACACAGACACACATATACTGTAAGCACACACACACCCACATACGGTATGCACTCACACACACACACACACACACACACACACACACACACACACACACACACACACACACAGGTAGGCAAGCCAGGCCTCTCCCGGGCCTGAAAAGTAGGCCAGCTGTCTGCAGTATCAGTGTTCAGGACCATGGAGAGAGATAGAGAGGGGGAGGGAGGGAGGAAGGGAGGGAAGGACAGAGAGCCAGAGGGAGAGAGAGAGAGAGAGCTCACCTCAGACTCACACACACTCGCTAACTGGCTGATCTGGGATTTGTTTAAACGCAAGGGACATTAGTCTTGAATACCATCACCATCATCATCTTCATCGTCGCATTCTTCTTCATCAGAGTCATTATCACATCCCCCCTCCCCCCCTCCCCCTCTCCCTCCTCCTCCTCCTCCTCCTCCCCCTCCTCCTCATCAGTTTAATCAGTGCACCACAGCTAATGTAACACCAGTACCAGCGTGTCTCCCAGTGAAGGAAACATTAGTGCTCCACATCCTGATGATGTGTGTGAGAGAAGAGGAAAGGAGAAGAGAGGAGAGGAGAGGAGAGGAAGGGAGAGGAGAGGGGAGGAGAACAGGGGAGAGGTGAGAAGAGAAGTGAGGAGAGGAGAGGAGAGGAGAGGAGAGGAGGGGAGGGGAGGGGAGAGGAGAGGAGAACAGGGGAGAGGTGAGAACAGAGGAGGAGAGGACAGATGAGAAAAGAACAGAGGAGAACAGAGGAGACGAGAGGAGGAGAGAAGAGGAGAGAAGAGGAGAGGAGAGGAGAGGAGAGGAGAGAGGAGAGGAGAGGAGAGATGAGAAGTGAGGAGAAGAGAAGAGAGGAGAGGAGAAGGGAGGAGAGGGGAGGAGAGGAGAGGGGAGGAGAGGAGAGGTTAGAGGAGAGGAGAGGAGAGGAGAGGAGAGGAAAGGAGAGGAGAGGAGAGGAGAGGAGAGATGAGAAGTGAGGAGAAGAGAAGAGAGGAGAGGAGAGGGGAAGAGAGGAGAGGAGAGGAGAGGAGAGGAGAGGAGAGGAGAGGGGAGGAGAGGAGAGGAGAGGAGAGGGGAGGTTAGAGGAGAGGAGAGGAGAGGAGAGGAGAGGAGAGGAGAGGAGAGGAAAGGAGAGGAGAGGAGAGGAGAGGAGAGGAGAGGAGAGATGAGAAGTGAGGAGAAGAGAAGAGAGGAGAGGAGAGGGGAAGAGAGGAGAGGAGAGGTTAGAGGAGAGGAGAGGTTAGAGGAGAGGAGGGGAGACCAGCACTGGCAGGGCCAGGAGCAGGTTGATGGTGAAGCAGTTGGGAGGTAAGTGAGTGTGTCTCTCCTCCTGCCGTGCACACTGCTTCCACATTAAGCCCTTAAACGCTCCTCATTCCACTAAGTATCCCTCTCACTGTTGTCTGCTGTAGCGCTGCTGAACGCTAGGCTAATATCCTCGCTCGCAGGCAGGGAGAGCTGCGCTACGCTAGTGTACTCACAGACAGGGTGAGCTATGCTAGGCTAGGCTTGGCTAATGTCCTCATAGACAGGGAGAGCTAGGCTAGGCTAATGTCCTCACAGACAGGGAGAGCTAGGCTAGGCTACGCTAATGTCCTCACCCACAGACAGGGAGTGCTAGGCTAGGCTAATGTCCTCAAAGACAGGGAGAGCTAATGATGATGAATCGTTTAATGACCACACGACCTAGGTCGGTGGAATTTGTTTTCGGTACAGCTCAATACAGCAGTGTCAAAAAAACATACACACATTGCACATAACTATCACATGGACATGAACACACATAACCACAAGACAAGAACATATTTACAATGTATGAAGTGCAGTACGTGGGTAGTACAGGGTTAGTGCAGTGAGTCAGGTGTTGAGAGTCCTTATAGCAGAGGGGGAAAAACTGTTTTTGAAACGGGATGCTTTGGTGGCCAGGGATCGGTAGCGCTGTCCAGAGGGCAACAGTTGAAACAGGTGGTGAGCAGGGAGGGAGGGGTCAGAGATAATTTTATGTGCTCTATTTGTGGTACGTTTGAGATATAGTGAT
>NW_027663094.1:835000-852000 GCF_963989245.1 Nansenia antarctica | reverse complement strand
GGCTCGGGCCCGCCGAACACATATCCGAGCCCCGACTCGGTTGCGGCGCCCCCTGTTGCCAGAATTCATAACTCCCCTCCTGAGTGAGCTAGAGGTCTGTTTTTTTTTTGCCTAGCAGAAAAAACTTGACAGAGTATGGGTGCCAAGCCCCTTACGAATGACCTCGTCGAAAACGGTGCGTCTCTGCGCCTCGGAACGGCCGCGCTGACCGAAAAGCATTTAAAAATTACTCAAATTCAGGCTTCTCGGCCTAGGCCGGTTCAGGTAAAGTACCGCTGTGTCTCAACCGTACTAGCCACAGACGCCGTTCTAATATTTCCTGAATCGGCTCGGGCCCGCCGAACACATATCCGAGCCCCGACTCGGTTGCGGCGCCCCCTGTTGCCAGAATTCATAACTCCCCTCCTGAGTGAGCTAGAGGTCTGGTTTTCACATATGTCCAACATCTTGGTGAGACAAGTGTTTACCCAGAGTTTCGGCTTGATCGGCCATTCGTGGCCCAAACGGGGAGCTTTGAAGTAAGTGTGAAATCCGTAACTAAAGGGGGCGCCACGGAGCGACCGTTTGAGCTAGCGCCTCGAAACTCGGGGCACGCGACTGGACCCCTGTGACGCTTCACGGTGCCGATTTTGGGGTGACTGGGACTTTCTGGCACCGAGTTCTGGTTTTCATCCTAAGGCTTCAACATAGGGTACACCTGTGTACACCCTAGGTAGGTCCGGTTTGTTGGCAAATGAGAAAATGCAAAACTCGGCCCCGGAGCCACCCAGGTGCCTGAAAATTGGCACGGTGAAGTGGCCCGATGCCTTGGACACGCACAGTGAGTTTTGAGGCGCTAGCTCAAAAGGCCGCCGCACAGCGCCCCCTGGAACAGCAAGAACTTTTTTTTTTTTTTTTTTTTATACACACACACACAGACACACACACACACACACACACACACACAGAGAGAGAGAGTTATACACACACACACACACACAGACACACACACACACACACAGACACACACACACAGACACAGACACACACACACACAGACACACACACACACACACACAGAGAGCTCATTACTTATAACTCCCCTCCTGAGTGAGCTAGAGGTCTGGTTTTCACATATGTCGATATAATGTCCCATAATGCACTTTGGAATTTTTTTTAGGTTAGGGTGTTTAGGGATTTATACCATAGTGTTGGACTTCTTTACCATGATGTGGGATGATGTGGGATGCCCCACGCCCACTTTGGCAAAGTTTTTAGGTTAGGGTGTTTAGGGATTTATATCATAGTGTTGGACTTCTATACCATGATGTGGGATGCCCCGCCCATGCCCCGCCCACTTTGGCAAAGTTTTTAGGTTAGGGTTAGTTAGGGATTTATATCATAGTGTTGGATTAGCATGATGTGGGATGCCTCAAGCTCAAGAGCTCAATTTAGTCACTCACTATTCGCCTACCCCTCCCCCACTCAGCCGTTTAACATTGGCGACCTCCGGAAGTTTAGGCTCACTTTTGGGACACTTCCTATGTAGCCAGGGTCACAAAAAAACACACACGCCATCACTGGGATGCCAGCTTTCATCCAAAAGTGATTTCAAGTCTCTAGCCCAATTTATCACCAAACAGCGCTCAATTTAGTCACTCACTATTCGCCTCCCCACTCAGCCGTTTAACATTGGCGACCTCCGGAAGTTTAGGCTCACTTTTGGGACACTTCCTATGTAGCCAGGGGCACAGAAAGAGACACACGCCATCACTGGGATGCCAGCTTTCATCCAAAAGTGATTTCAAGTCTCTAGCCCAATTTATCACCAAACAGCACTCAATTTAGTCACTCACTACCCCTCCCCACTCAGCCGTTTAACATTGGCGACCTCCTGAACTTTAGGCTCACCTTTGGGACACTTCCTATGTAGCCAGGGGCACAGAAAAAGACACACACCATCAGTGGGATGCCAGCTTTCAGACAAAATTGTTTTCAAGTCTCTAGCCCATTGTATGGCCCCCTCGCTGACCGAAAAGTTACTCAAATTACTCAAATTCAGGCTTCTCGGCCTAGGCCGGTTCAGGTAAAGTACCGCTGTGTCTCAACCGTACGAGCCACAGACGCCGTTCTAATATTTCCTGAATCGGCTCGGGCCCGCCGAACACATATCCGAGCCCCGACTCGGTTGCGGCGCCCCCTGTTGCCAGAATTCATAACTCCCCTCCTGAGTGAGCTAGAGGTCTGTTTTTTTTTGCCTAGCAGAAAAAACTTGACAGAGTATGGGTGCCAAGCCCCTTACGAATGACCTCGTCGAAAACGGTGCGTCTCTGCGCCTCGGAACGGCCGCGCTGACCGAAAAGCATTGAAAAATTACTCAAATTCAGGCTTCTCGGCCTAGGCCGGTTCAGGTAAAGTACCGCTGTGTCTCAACCGTACTAGCCACAGACGCCGTTCTAATATTTCCTGAATCGTCTCGGGCCCGCCGAACACATATCCGAGCCCCGACTCGGTTGCGGCGCCCCCTGTTGCCAGAATTCATAACTCCCCTCCTGAGTGAGCTAGAGGTCTGGTTTTCACATATGTCCAACATCTTGGTGAGACAAGTGTTTACCCAGAGTTTCGGCTTGATCGGCCATTCGTGGCCCAAACGGGGAGCTTTGAAGTAAGTGCAAAATCCGTAACTAAAGGGGGCGCCACGGAGCGACCGTTTGAGCTAGCGCCTCGAAACTCGGGGCACGCGACTGGACCCCTGTGACGGTTCACGGTGCCGATTTTGGGGTGACTGGGACTTTCTGGCACCGAGTTCTGGTTTTCATCCTAAGGCTTCAACATAGGGTACACCTGTGTACACCCTAGGTAGGTCCGGTTTGTTGGCAAATGACAAAATGCAAAACTCGGCCCCGGAGCCACCCAGGTGCCTGAAAATTGGCACGGTGAAGTGGCCCGATGCCTTGGACACGCACAGTGAGTTTTGAGGCGCTAGCTCAAAAGGCCGCCGCACAGCGCCCCCTGGAACAGCAAGAACTTTTTTTTTTTTTTTTTTTTTATACACACACACACACACACAGACACACACACACACACACACACACACACAGAGAGAGAGAGAGAGAGTTATACACACACACACACACACACACAGACACACAGAGAGAGAGTTTTACACACACACACACACACACACACACACACAGAGAGAGAGAGTTATACACACACACACACACAGACACACACACACACACACAGACACACACACACAGACACAGACACACACACACACAGACACACACACACACAGACACACACACACACACACACAGAGAGCTCATTACTTATAACTCCCCTCCTGAGTGAGCTAGAGGTCTGGTTTTCACATATGTGGAACATCTTGGTGAGACAAGTGTTTACCCAACGTTTCGGCTTGATTGGCCATTCGTAAGTGCAGAGAACTCATAACACCCCTCCTAGCTGTGAGCTAGAGGTCTGGTGTTCACATATGTCGAACATCTCGGTGAGACAAGTGTTTACTTAACGTTTCTGCTTGATCGGCCATTCGTGGCCAGAACGAATTCATAACTCCCCTCCTGAGTGAGCTAGAGGTCTGGTTTTCACATATGTCGATATAATGTCCCATAATGCACTTTGGAATTTTTTTTAGGTTAGGGTGTTTAGGGATTTATACCATAGTGTTGGACTTCTTTACCATGATGTGGGATGCCCCACGCCCACTTTGGCAAAGTTTTTAGGTTAGGGTTAGTTAGGGATTTATATCATAGTGTTGGACTTCTATACCATGATGTGGGATGCCCCGCCCATGCCCCGCCCACTTTGGCAAAGTTAGGGTTAGTTAGGGATTTATATCATAGTATTGGACTTCTATACCATGATGTGGGATGCCCCGCCCATGCCCCGCCCACTTTGGCAAAGTTAGGGTTAGTTAGGGAATAATATCATAGTATTGTACTTCCGGGTTCATAATGTGGGACGCGGGGGGACTCTGGCGACTCTAGCTGGTCATCTGGGTGTATTACAGAAAATCCAGGTTTGTGTATAGGGTATACGAATCCGGAATTTCGCATTTTAACATTACTGCAGTTGGATGTTGGCGGATAACGGTATGAAACATCCAGCTTTATGTATATGCCTATGGCAAAAGTCCAACATTTGGATGTGAAATGATAACCCTAACCCTAACCCTAACCCTAACCCTAACCCTAACCCTAACCCTAACCCTAACCCTAACCCTAACCCTAACCCTAACCCTAACCCTAACCCTAACCCTAACCCTAACCCTAACCCTAACCCTAACCCTAACCCTAACCCTAACCCTAACCCTAACCCTAACCCTAACCCTAACCCTAACCCTAACCCTAACCCTAACCCTAACCCTAACCCTAACCCTAACCCTAACCCTAACCCTAACCCTAACCCTAACCCTAACCCTAACCCTAACCCTAACCCTAACCCTAACCCTAACCCTAACCCTAACCCTAACCCTAACCCTAACCCTAACCCTAACCCTAACCCTAACCCTAACCCTAACCCTAACCCTAACCCTAACCCTAACCCTAACCCTAACCCTAACCCTAACCCTAACCCTAACCCTAACCCTAACCCTAACCCTAACCCTAACCCTAACCCTAACCCTAACCCTAACCCTAACCCTAACCCTAACCCTAACCCTAACCCTAACCCTAACCCTAACCCTAACCCTAACCCTAACCCTAACCCTAACCCTAACCCTAACCCTAACCCTAACCCTAACCCTAACCCTAACCCTAACCCTAACCCTAACCCTAACCCTAACCCTAACCCTAACCCTAACCCTAACCCTAACCCTAACCCTAACCCTAACCCTAACCCTAACCCTAACCCTAACCCTAACCCTAACCCTAACCCTAACCCTAACCCTAACCCTAACCCTAACCCTAACCCTAACCCTAACCCTAACCCTAACCCTAACCCTAACCCTAACCCTAACCCTAACCCTAACCCTAACCCTAACCCTAACCCTAACCCTAACCCTAACCCTAACCCTAACCCTAACCCTAACCCTAACCCTAACCCTAACCCTAACCCTAACCCTAACCCTAACCCTAACCCTAACCCTAACCCTAACCCTAACCCTAACCCTAACCCTAACCCTAACCCTAACCCTAACCCTAACCCTAACCCTAACCCTAACCCTAACCCTAACCCTAACCCTAACCCTAACCCTAACCCTAACCCTAACCCTAACCCTAACCCTAACCCTAACCCTAACCCTAACCCTAACCCTAACCCTAACCCTAACCCTAACCCTAACCCTAACCCTAACCCTAACCCTAACCCTAACCCTAACCCTAACCCTAACCCTAACCCTAACCCTAACCCTAACCCTAACCCTAACCCTAACCCTAACCCTAACCCTAACCCTAACCCTAACCCTAACCCTAACCCTAACCCTAACCCTAACCCTAACCCTAACCCTAACCCTAACCCTAACCCTAACCCTAACCCTAACCCTAACCCTAACCCTAACCCTAACCCTAACCCTAACCCTAACCCTAACCCTAACCCTAACCCTAACCCTAACCCTAACCCTAACCCTAACCCTAACCCTAACCCTAACCCTAACCCTAACCCTAACCCTAACCCTAACCCTAACCCTAACCCTAACCCTAACCCTAACCCTAACCCTAACCCTAACCCTAACCCTAACCCTAACCCTAACCCTAACCCTAACCCTAACCCTAACCCTAACCCTAACCCTAACCCTAACCCTAACCCTAACCCTAACCCTAACCCTAACCCTAACCCTAACCCTAACCCTAACCCTAACCCTAACCCTAACCCTAACCCTAACCCTAACCCTAACCCTAACCCTAACCCTAACCCTAACCCTAACCCTAACCCTAACCCTAACCCTAACCCTAACCCTAACCCTAACCCTAACCCTAACCCTAACCCTAACCCTAACCCTAACCCTAACCCTAACCCTAACCCTAACCCTAACCCTAACCCTAACCCTAACCCTAACCCTAACCCTAACCCTAACCCTAACCCTAACCCTAACCCTAACCCTAACCCTAACCCTAACCCTAACCCTAACCCTAACCCTAACCCTAACCCTAACCCTAACCCTAACCCTAACCCTAACCCTAACCCTAACCCTAACCCTAACCCTAACCCTAACCCTAACCCTAACCCTAACCCTAACCCTAACCCTAACCCTAACCCTAACCCTAACCCTAACCCTAACCCTAACCCTAACCCTAACCCTAACCCTAACCCTAACCCTAACCCTAACCCTAACCCTAACCCTAACCCTAACCCTAACCCTAACCCTAACCCTAACCCTAACCCTAACCCTAACCCTAACCCTAACCCTAACCCTAACCCTAACCCTAACCCTAACCCTAACCCTAACCCTAACCCTAACCCTAACCCTAACCCTAACCCTAACCCTAACCCTAACCCTAACCCTAACCCTAACCCTAACCCTAACCCTAACCCTAACCCTAACCCTAACCCTAACCCTAACCCTAACCCTAACCCTAACCCTAACCCTAACCCTAACCCTAACCCTAACCCTAACCCTAACCCTAACCCTAACCCTAACCCTAACCCTAACCCTAACCCTAACCCTAACCCTAACCCTAACCCTAACCCTAACCCTAACCCTAACCCTAACCCTAACCCTAACCCTAACCCTAACCCTAACCCTAACCCTAACCCTAACCCTAACCCTAACCCTAACCCTAACCCTAACCCTAACCCTAACCCTAACCCTAACCCTAACCCTAACCCTAACCCTAACCCTAACCCTAACCCTAACCCTAACCCTAACCCTAACCCTAACCCTAACCCTAACCCTAACCCTAACCCTAACCCTAACCCTAACCCTAACCCTAACCCTAACCCTAACCCTAACCCTAACCCTAACCCTAACCCTAACCCTAACCCTAACCCTAACCCTAACCCTAACCCTAACCCTAACCCTAACCCTAACCCTAACCCTAACCCTAACCCTAACCCTAACCCTAACCCTAACCCTAACCCTAACCCTAACCCTAACCCTAACCCTAACCCTAACCCTAACCCTAACCCTAACCCTAACCCTAACCCTAACCCTAACCCTAACCCTAACCCTAACCCTAACCCTAACCCTAACCCTAACCCTAACCCTAACCCTAACCCTAACCCTAACCCTAACCCTAACCCTAACCCTAACCCTAACCCTAACCCTAACCCTAACCCTAACCCTAACCCTAACCCTAACCCTAACCCTAACCCTAACCCTAACCCTAACCCTAACCCTAACCCTAACCCTAACCCTAACCCTAACCCTAACCCTAACCCTAACCCTAACCCTAACCCTAACCCTAACCCTAACCCTAACCCTAACCCTAACCCTAACCCTAACCCTAACCCTAACCCTAACCCTAACCCTAACCCTAACCCTAACCCTAACCCTAACCCTAACCCTAACCCTAACCCTAACCCTAACCCTAACCCTAACCCTAACCCTAACCCTAACCCTAACCCTAACCCTAACCCTAACCCTAACCCTAACCCTAACCCTAACCCTAACCCTAACCCTAACCCTAACCCTAACCCTAACCCTAACCCTAACCCTAACCCTAACCCTAACCCTAACCCTAACCCTAACCCTAACCCTAACCCTAACCCTAACCCTAACCCTAACCCTAACCCTAACCCTAACCCTAACCCTAACCCTAACCCTAACCCTAACCCTAACCCTAACCCTAACCCTAACCCTAACCCTAACCCTAACCCTAACCCTAACCCTAACCCTAACCCTAACCCTAACCCTAACCCTAACCCTAACCCTAACCCTAACCCTAACCCTAACCCTAACCCTAACCCTAACCCTAACCCTAACCCTAACCCTAACCCTAACCCTAACCCTAACCCTAACCCTAACCCTAACCCTAACCCTAACCCTAACCCTAACCCTAACCCTAACCCTAACCCTAACCCTAACCCTAACCCTAACCCTAACCCTAACCCTAACCCTAACCCTAACCCTAACCCTAACCCTAACCCTAACCCTAACCCTAACCCTAACCCTAACCCTAACCCTAACCCTAACCCTAACCCTAACCCTAACCCTAACCCTAACCCTAACCCTAACCCTAACCCTAACCCTAACCCTAACCCTAACCCTAACCCTAACCCTAACCCTAACCCTAACCCTAACCCTAACCCTAACCCTAACCCTAACCCTAACCCTAACCCTAACCCTAACCCTAACCCTAACCCTAACCCTAACCCTAACCCTAACCCTAACCCTAACCCTAACCCTAACCCTAACCCTAACCCTAACCCTAACCCTAACCCTAACCCTAACCCTAACCCTAACCCTAACCCTAACCCTAACCCTAACCCTAACCCTAACCCTAACCCTAACCCTAACCCTAACCCTAACCCTAACCCTAACCCTAACCCTAACCCTAACCCTAACCCTAACCCTAACCCTAACCCTAACCCTAACCCTAACCCTAACCCTAACCCTAACCCTAACCCTAACCCTAACCCTAACCCTAACCCTAACCCTAACCCTAACCCTAACCCTAACCCTAACCCTAACCCTAACCCTAACCCTAACCCTAACCCTAACCCTAACCCTAACCCTAACCCTAACCCTAACCCTAACCCTAACCCTAACCCTAACCCTAACCCTAACCCTAACCCTAACCCTAACCCTAACCCTAACCCTAACCCTAACCCTAACCCTAACCCTAACCCTAACCCTAACCCTAACCCTAACCCTAACCCTAACCCTAACCCTAACCCTAACCCTAACCCTAACCCTAACCCTAACCCTAACCCTAACCCTAACCCTAACCCTAACCCTAACCCTAACCCTAACCCTAACCCTAACCCTAACCCTAACCCTAACCCTAACCCTAACCCTAACCCTAACCCTAACCCTAACCCTAACCCTAACCCTAACCCTAACCCTAACCCTAACCCTAACCCTAACCCTAACCCTAACCCTAACCCTAACCCTAACCCTAACCCTAACCCTAACCCTAACCCTAACCCTAACCCTAACCCTAACCCTAACCCTAACCCTAACCCTAACCCTAACCCTAACCCTAACCCTAACCCTAACCCTAACCCTAACCCTAACCCTAACCCTAACCCTAACCCTAACCCTAACCCTAACCCTAACCCTAACCCTAACCCTAACCCTAACCCTAACCCTAACCCTAACCCTAACCCTAACCCTAACCCTAACCCTAACCCTAACCCTAACCCTAACCCTAACCCTAACCCTAACCCTAACCCTAACCCTAACCCTAACCCTAACCCTAACCCTAACCCTAACCCTAACCCTAACCCTAACCCTAACCCTAACCCTAACCCTAACCCTAACCCTAACCCTAACCCTAACCCTAACCCTAACCCTAACCCTAACCCTAACCCTAACCCTAACCCTAACCCTAACCCTAACCCTAACCCTAACCCTAACCCTAACCCTAACCCTAACCCTAACCCTAACCCTAACCCTAACCCTAACCCTAACCCTAACCCTAACCCTAACCCTAACCCTAACCCTAACCCTAACCCTAACCCTAACCCTAACCCTAACCCTAACCCTAACCCTAACCCTAACCCTAACCCTAACCCTAACCCTAACCCTAACCCTAACCCTAACCCTAACCCTAACCCTAACCCTAACCCTAACCCTAACCCTAACCCTAACCCTAACCCTAACCCTAACCCTAACCCTAACCCTAACCCTAACCCTAACCCTAACCCTAACCCTAACCCTAACCCTAACCCTAACCCTAACCCTAACCCTAACCCTAACCCTAACCCTAACCCTAACCCTAACCCTAACCCTAACCCTAACCCTAACCCTAACCCTAACCCTAACCCTAACCCTAACCCTAACCCTAACCCTAACCCTAACCCTAACCCTAACCCTAACCCTAACCCTAACCCTAACCCTAACCCTAACCCTAACCCTAACCCTAACCCTAACCCTAACCCTAACCCTAACCCTAACCCTAACCCTAACCCTAACCCTAACCCTAACCCTAACCCTAACCCTAACCCTAACCCTAACCCTAACCCTAACCCTAACCCTAACCCTAACCCTAACCCTAACCCTAACCCTAACCCTAACCCTAACCCTAACCCTAACCCTAACCCTAACCCTAACCCTAACCCTAACCCTAACCCTAACCCTAACCCTAACCCTAACCCTAACCCTAACCCTAACCCTAACCCTAACCCTAACCCTAACCCTAACCCTAACCCTAACCCTAACCCTAACCCTAACCCTAACCCTAACCCTAACCCTAACCCTAACCCTAACCCTAACCCTAACCCTAACCCTAACCCTAACCCTAACCCTAACCCTAACCCTAACCCTAACCCTAACCCTAACCCTAACCCTAACCCTAACCCTAACCCTAACCCTAACCCTAACCCTAACCCTAACCCTAACCCTAACCCTAACCCTAACCCTAACCCTAACCCTAACCCTAACCCTAACCCTAACCCTAACCCTAACCCTAACCCTAACCCTAACCCTAACCCTAACCCTAACCCTAACCCTAACCCTAACCCTAACCCTAACCCTAACCCTAACCCTAACCCTAACCCTAACCCTAACCCTAACCCTAACCCTAACCCTAACCCTAACCCTAACCCTAACCCTAACCCTAACCCTAACCCTAACCCTAACCCTAACCCTAACCCTAACCCTAACCCTAACCCTAACCCTAACCCTAACCCTAACCCTAACCCTAACCCTAACCCTAACCCTAACCCTAACCCTAACCCTAACCCTAACCCTAACCCTAACCCTAACCCTAACCCTAACCCTAACCCTAACCCTAACCCTAACCCTAACCCTAACCCTAACCCTAACCCTAACCCTAACCCTAACCCTAACCCTAACCCTAACCCTAACCCTAACCCTAACCCTAACCCTAACCCTAACCCTAACCCTAACCCTAACCCTAACCCTAACCCTAACCCTAACCCTAACCCTAACCCTAACCCTAACCCTAACCCTAACCCTAACCCTAACCCTAACCCTAACCCTAACCCTAACCCTAACCCTAACCCTAACCCTAACCCTAACCCTAACCCTAACCCTAACCCTAACCCTAACCCTAACCCTAACCCTAACCCTAACCCTAACCCTAACCCTAACCCTAACCCTAACCCTAACCCTAACCCTAACCCTAACCCTAACCCTAACCCTAACCCTAACCCTAACCCTAACCCTAACCCTAACCCTAACCCTAACCCTAACCCTAACCCTAACCCTAACCCTAACCCTAACCCTAACCCTAACCCTAACCCTAACCCTAACCCTAACCCTAACCCTAACCCTAACCCTAACCCTAACCCTAACCCTAACCCTAACCCTAACCCTAACCCTAACCCTAACCCTAACCCTAACCCTAACCCTAACCCTAACCCTAACCCTAACCCTAACCCTAACCCTAACCCTAACCCTAACCCTAACCCTAACCCTAACCCTAACCCTAACCCTAACCCTAACCCTAACCCTAACCCTAACCCTAACCCTAACCCTAACCCTAACCCTAACCCTAACCCTAACCCTAACCCTAACCCTAACCCTAACCCTAACCCTAACCCTAACCCTAACCCTAACCCTAACCCTAACCCTAACCCTAACCCTAACCCTAACCCTAACCCTAACCCTAACCCTAACCCTAACCCTAACCCTAACCCTAACCCTAACCCTAACCCTAACCCTAACCCTAACCCTAACCCTAACCCTAACCCTAACCCTAACCCTAACCCTAACCCTAACCCTAACCCTAACCCTAACCCTAACCCTAACCCTAACCCTAACCCTAACCCTAACCCTAACCCTAACCCTAACCCTAACCCTAACCCTAACCCTAACCCTAACCCTAACCCTAACCCTAACCCTAACCCTAACCCTAACCCTAACCCTAACCCTAACCCTAACCCTAACCCTAACCCTAACCCTAACCCTAACCCTAACCCTAACCCTAACCCTAACCCTAACCCTAACCCTAACCCTAACCCTAACCCTAACCCTAACCCTAACCCTAACCCTAACCCTAACCCTAACCCTAACCCTAACCCTAACCCTAACCCTAACCCTAACCCTAACCCTAACCCTAACCCTAACCCTAACCCTAACCCTAACCCTAACCCTAACCCTAACCCTAACCCTAACCCTAACCCTAACCCTAACCCTAACCCTAACCCTAACCCTAACCCTAACCCTAACCCTAACCCTAACCCTAACCCTAACCCTAACCCTAACCCTAACCCTAACCCTAACCCTAACCCTAACCCTAACCCTAACCCTAACCCTAACCCTAACCCTAACCCTAACCCTAACCCTAACCCTAACCCTAACCCTAACCCTAACCCTAACCCTAACCCTAACCCTAACCCTAACCCTAACCCTAACCCTAACCCTAACCCTAACCCTAACCCTAACCCTAACCCTAACCCTAACCCTAACCCTAACCCTAACCCTAACCCTAACCCTAACCCTAACCCTAACCCTAACCCTAACCCTAACCCTAACCCTAACCCTAACCCTAACCCTAACCCTAACCCTAACCCTAACCCTAACCCTAACCCTAACCCTAACCCTAACCCTAACCCTAACCCTAACCCTAACCCTAACCCTAACCCTAACCCTAACCCTAACCCTAACCCTAACCCTAACCCTAACCCTAACCCTAACCCTAACCCTAACCCTAACCCTAACCCTAACCCTAACCCTAACCCTAACCCTAACCCTAACCCTAACCCTAACCCTAACCCTAACCCTAACCCTAACCCTAACCCTAACCCTAACCCTAACCCTAACCCTAACCCTAACCCTAACCCTAACCCTAACCCTAACCCTAACCCTAACCCTAACCCTAACCCTAACCCTAACCCTAACCCTAACCCTAACCCTAACCCTAACCCTAACCCTAACCCTAACCCTAACCCTAACCCTAACCCTAACCCTAACCCTAACCCTAACCCTAACCCTAACCCTAACCCTAACCCTAACCCTAACCCTAACCCTAACCCTAACCCTAACCCTAACCCTAACCCTAACCCTAACCCTAACCCTAACCCTAACCCTAACCCTAACCCTAACCCTAACCCTAACCCTAACCCTAACCCTAACCCTAACCCTAACCCTAACCCTAACCCTAACCCTAACCCTAACCCTAACCCTAACCCTAACCCTAACCCTAACCCTAACCCTAACCCTAACCCTAACCCTAACCCTAACCCTAACCCTAACCCTAACCCTAACCCTAACCCTAACCCTAACCCTAACCCTAACCCTAACCCTAACCCTAACCCTAACCCTAACCCTAACCCTAACCCTAACCCTAACCCTAACCCTAACCCTAACCCTAACCCTAACCCTAACCCTAACCCTAACCCTAACCCTAACCCTAACCCTAACCCTAACCCTAACCCTAACCCTAACCCTAACCCTAACCCTAACCCTAACCCTAACCCTAACCCTAACCCTAACCCTAACCCTAACCCTAACCCTAACCCTAACCCTAACCCTAACCCTAACCCTAACCCTAACCCTAACCCTAACCCTAACCCTAACCCTAACCCTAACCCTAACCCTAACCCTAACCCTAACCCTAACCCTAACCCTAACCCTAACCCTAACCCTAACCCTAACCCTAACCCTAACCCTAACCCTAACCCTAACCCTAACCCTAACCCTAACCCTAACCCTAACCCTAACCCTAACCCTAACCCTAACCCTAACCCTAACCCTAACCCTAACCCTAACCCTAACCCTAACCCTAACCCTAACCCTAACCCTAACCCTAACCCTAACCCTAACCCTAACCCTAACCCTAACCCTAACCCTAACCCTAACCCTAACCCTAACCCTAACCCTAACCCTAACCCTAACCCTAACCCTAACCCTAACCCTAACCCTAACCCTAACCCTAACCCTAACCCTAACCCTAACCCTAACCCTAACCCTAACCCTAACCCTAACCCTAACCCTAACCCTAACCCTAACCCTAACCCTAACCCTAACCCTAACCCTAACCCTAACCCTAACCCTAACCCTAACCCTAACCCTAACCCTAACCCTAACCCTAACCCTAACCCTAACCCTAACCCTAACCCTAACCCTAACCCTAACCCTAACCCTAACCCTAACCCTAACCCTAACCCTAACCCTAACCCTAACCCTAACCCTAACCCTAACCCTAACCCTAACCCTAACCCTAACCCTAACCCTAACCCTAACCCTAACCCTAACCCTAACCCTAACCCTAACCCTAACCCTAACCCTAACCCTAACCCTAACCCTAACCCTAACCCTAACCCTAACCCTAACCCTAACCCTAACCCTAACCCTAACCCTAACCCTAACCCTAACCCTAACCCTAACCCTAACCCTAACCCTAACCCTAACCCTAACCCTAACCCTAACCCTAACCCTAACCCTAACCCTAACCCTAACCCTAACCCTAACCCTAACCCTAACCCTAACCCTAACCCTAACCCTAACCCTAACCCTAACCCTAACCCTAACCCTAACCCTAACCCTAACCCTAACCCTAACCCTAACCCTAACCCTAACCCTAACCCTAACCCTAACCCTAACCCTAACCCTAACCCTAACCCTAACCCTAACCCTAACCCTAACCCTAACCCTAACCCTAACCCTAACCCTAACCCTAACCCTAACCCTAACCCTAACCCTAACCCTAACCCTAACCCTAACCCTAACCCTAACCCTAACCCTAACCCTAACCCTAACCCTAACCCTAACCCTAACCCTAACCCTAACCCTAACCCTAACCCTAACCCTAATTAGGGTTTACTAGGGATTTCTATACATAAAGTTGGATGCCAAAATCCAACATTTAGATTATTTATTCTAATAAATCATAATCATAATATTAAATTTTTTTTTTATTTGTTTCGGAATCGGATTTGCCTGCCGGTAATTTAGCCATTAAAAATTTTTACTTTCCGACCTTCCTATAAAAACTTGTTTCTCTGCAGTAAGTCAGCCAGTGCTCTTGATGGTGTATGTTTCTTGTTCCTATGGGGGTCCAACATACAGTATGGAAGTACAATTATTGGTATATAAGTCCCTAACTATCCCTAACTTTGCCAAAGTGGGCGGGGCATCCCACATCATGGTATGAAGTCCAACACTATGATATTATTCCCTAACTATCCCTAACTTTGCCAAAGTGGGCGGGGCATGGGCGGGGCATCCCACATCATGGTATAGAAGTCCAACACTATGATATTATTCCCTAACTATCCCTAACTTTGCCAAAGTGGGCGGGGCATCCCACATCATGGTATAGAAGTCCAACACTATGATATAAGTCCCTAACTATCCCTAACCTAAAAACTTTGCCAAAGTGCATTATGGGACATTATATCGACATATGTGAAAACCAGACCTCTAGCTCACTCAGGAGGGGAGTTATGAATTCGTTCTGGCCACGAATGGCCGATCAAGCAGAAACGTTAAGTAAACACTTGTCTCACCGAGATGTTCCACATATGTGAAAACCAGACCTCTAGCTCACAGCTAGGAGGGGTGTTATGAGTTCTCTGCACTTACGAATGGCCGATCAAGCCGAAACGTTGGGTAAACACTTGTCTCACCAAGATGTTGCACATATGTGAAAACCAGACCTCTAGCTCACTCAGGAGGGGAGTTATAAGTAATGAGCTTAAGTCAAAGTGGGCGGAGCTTAAATCAAAGTGGGAGGGGCTTAAATCAAAGTGGGCGGAGCTTAAATCAAAGGAGTCCAGCTTCCTGTATATTATAATGCATGGAGTCCAGTTTATGGTATAAATCATAGGAGTCCAGCTTCCTGTATATTATAATGCATGGAGTCCAGTTTATGGTATAAATCATAGTAAAGTGGGCGGAGCTTAAATCAAAAAAGTGGGCGGAGCTTAAATCAAAGTGGGAGGGGCTTAAATCAAAGTGGGCGGAGCTTAAATCAAAGTGGGAGGGGCTTAAATCAAAGTGGGCGGAGCTTAAATCAAAGTGGGCGGAGCTTAAATCAAAGTGGGCGGAGCTTAAATCAAAGGAGTCCAGCTTCCTGTATATTATAATGCATGGAGTCCAGTTTATGGTATAAATCATAGGAGTCCAGCTTCCTGTATATTATAATGCATGGAGTCCAGTTTATGGTATAAATCATAGTAAAGTGGGCGGAGCTTAAATCAAAGTGGGCGGAGCTTAAATCAAAGTGGGCGGAGCTTAAATCAAAGTGGGAGGGGCTTAAACCAAAGGGTTAGCATGGAGTTCAGTTTATGGTATAAATCATAGTAAAGTGGGCGGAGCTTAAATCAAAGTGGGAGGGGCTTAAATCAAAGTGGGCGGAGCTTAAATCAAAGGAGTCCAGCTTCCTGTATATTATAATGCATGGAGTCCAGTTTATGGTATAAATCATAGGAGTCCAGCTTCCTGTATATTATAATGCATGGAGTCCAGTTTATGGTATAAATCATAGTAAAGTGGGCGGAGCTTAAATCAAAGTGGGCGGAGCTTAAATCAAAGTGGGCGGAGCTTAAATCAAAGTGGGAGGGGCTTAAACCAAAGGGTTAGCATGGAGTTCAGTTTATGGTATAAATCATAGTAAAGTGGGCGGAGCTTAAATCAAAGTGGGAGGGGCTTAAATCAAAGTGGGCGGAGCTTAAATCAAAGGAGTCCAGCTTCCTGTATATTATAATGCATGGAGTCCAGTTTATGGTATAAATCATAGGAGTCCAGCTTCCTGTATATTATAATGCATGGAGTCCAGTTTATGGTATAAATCATAGTAATTAGTGTGATTTATAATCAGTATATAATATATAATGTATATAATATATAATCAGTATTAATTAGTAATCATACTAATTAGGAGTCCTAATTAAATAAGGGTCCTTATTAAATAAGGGTTATTTACGTTGGGTAAACTAAGCGCTCAATTTAGTCACTCACTATTCGCCTACCCCTCCCCCACTCA